>NW_025920234.1:247166-516860 GCF_902686445.1 Sciurus carolinensis | reverse complement strand
TAAAATCCTTCCATAATAAACAAACATTAAAAGAATTTAAAAATAGAAAGCCTGCAGTACAAAGTGTTCTTAACAAAATATTCCATGAGGATGAAATGAAAAACAACAATGTAGGTCAGCAAAGGGAGAAACTACATTAGAGAAAAATCCACTCAAATGAGAAACCAAGCCAACTTAAAAACCAAAAATAAGCCCAAATGACTGGAAATACAAATCATATCTCAGTAATAACTTTGAAAATTAATGGCCTAAACTCATCAATCAAAAGACATGGACTGGCCTAATGAATTAAAAAGAAAGACCCAACAATATGCTGCCTGAAAGAGACTCATCTCATAGGAAAAGGCATCCGCAAACTAAAGATGAAAGGATGGGAATAATCTATGACCCACATGGACTCAGCAAAAAAGTGGGGATTTCCATCCTTATATCAGATAAAGAGGACTTCAAGCCAAAGTTAGTCAGAAGGGATAAAGAAGGACATTTCATACTGCTTAAGGAAAACATAAATCAGAAAGACGTAATGATTGTGAATATTTATGCCCCCCAAAATTGCGCATCCCTGTACATCAAACAAATCTTTCTCAATTTCAGTAATCAAATAGACCACAACACAATAATTCTGGGTGACTTTAAGACATCCCTGTCACCACTGAATAGATCTTTGAAACAAAAATCAACAAAGAAACCATAGAACTCAATAAAACAATCAATGATCTAGACTTAATGGACATGTATAGAATATTCCATCCATCAGTGAGTGAATTCACTTTCTTCTCAGCAGCACATGGAACCTTCTCGAACATAGACCATATTTTATGCCACAAAGCAGCCCTTAAGAAATGCAAAAAAATACAGATACTGCCTTCTGTTCTATCAGATCATAATAGAATGAGAGTAGAAATCAATGGCAAAATAAACAACAGAAATTACTCCAACACCTGGAGACTAAATAATATGTTATTGAATGAAACATGGATAACAGAAAATATCAGGAAGGAATTAAAAAAATCTTAGAGGTCAATGAGAATGATGATACAACATATCAAAATCTCTGGGACACTGTGGAACTGGTACTAAGAGGAAAATTCATTGAATGGAGCACATTCAAGAAAAGAATGAAAAGTCAACAGTTAAATTACATAACAAAACAGCTCAAAGCTCTAGAAAAACTGAATAACAGTAAATGTACTAGAAGACAGGAAAGAATTAAAATCAGAGCTGACAGCAATGAAATTGAAAAAAAGAAACAATTCCAAAAATTGACAAAACAAAAAGTTGGTTCTTTGAAAAAGTAAACAAAATAGAGAAACCCTTAGCCACACTAACAAAGAGAAGAAGAGAGAAAACTCATATTCCTAAAATTCATGATGTAAAAAGAAATATCATGAAAGTCACCACTGAGATACAGAACATAATGAGAAGCTACATTGAAATCTGTATGTCAAAAAAAGAGAAACTACGAAAGACATTGACAAATTTCTAGAGACATATGGTCCTCCAAAACTGAACCAGGAGGATATACGCAATTTAAACAGATTAATATCAAGCAATGAAATAGAAGAAGACATTTAATACCTACCATCCAAGAAAAGCCCGATACCAGACAGATTCTCAGCCGAGTTCTACAAGACCTTGAAAGAAGAACTCATTCCAATATTCTCAAAGTATTCCAGGAAATAGAAAAGGAGGGTACCCTACCAAACTCATTCTGTAAAGTTAATATCACCCTCATACCCAAACCATGCAAAGACACATCAAGGAAAGAAAATTTTAGACCAATATCCGTGATGAATGTAGATGCAAAATCCTTAACAAAATATTGGCAAACCATATCCAAAAACATATTAAGAAAATCGTGCACCACGATGAAGTGGGGTTCATCCCTGGAATGCAAGCATGGTTTAAAATCCATAAATCAACAAATGTAATCCATCATGTCAATAGACTTAAGGATAAGTATCATATGGTTATTTCAATTGATGCAGAAAAAGCGTTTGACAAAATACAACACCCCTTCATGCTCAAAACACTAGAAAAAAATAGGGATAGTAGGAACATACCTGAAAATTGTAAAGGTTATTTATGCTAAACCCATGGTCAACATCATTCTTAATGGAGAAAAACTGAAAGCATTCCCTTTAAAAATGGGAACAAGACAGGTATGTCCTTTTTCACCACTTCTATTCAACATTCTTCTTGAAGTACTAGGCAGAGAAATTAGACTAAAGAAATTAAAGGGATATGAATAGGAGAAGAGGAATTTAAGCTGTCAATATTTGCTGATGACATGTTTCTATATTTAAAGCATCCATGAAACTCCTCCAGAAAACTTCTACACCTCATCAATGAATTCAGCAAAATAGTAGGCTATAAAATCAACACACATAAATCTAAAGCATTTTTATACTCAAGCGATGAAACATCTGAAAAGGAAATGAGGAAAACAACTCAATTTGCAATAGCCTCAAAATTAATAAAATACTTGGGAATCAATTTAACCAAAGAGGTAAAAGATCTCTACAATGAGAACTACAAATATTGATGAAAGAAATTGAGGAATACCTTAAAAGATGGAAAGATCTCCCATGTTCTTGGATAGGCAGAATTAATATTGTCAAAATGGCCATACTACCAAAAGTGCTATACAGATTCAATGCAATTCTGATTAAAAACCCAATGATGTATTTTACAGAAATAGAGCAAACAATCATGAAATACATCTGGATGAATAAGAAACCCAGAATAGCTAAAGCAATCCTTAGCAGGAAGAGTGAAACAGGGGGTATCGCAATACCAGATCTTCAAATATACTACAAAGTAAGAGTAACGAAAATGGCATCATATTGGCACCAAAATAGACAGGTAGATCATGGTACAGAATAGAGCACATGGACACAAATCCAAAAAAATTCAATTTTCTCATTCTACACAAAAGTGCCAAAAATATACAATGGAGAAAAGTAGCTTCTTCAACAAATGGTGCTGGGAAAACTGGAAAACCATACACAACAGGATGAAACTAAACTCCTATCTTTCATCCTGCACAAAATTCATCTCACAATGGACCAAAGAACTTGGAATCAGATCAGAGGCCCTTTATCTTATACAAGAAAAAGTAGGTCCAAATCTTCAACATGTCAGCTTACAGACTTTCTTAACAGGAGTCCCATAGCACAAGAAATAAAGACAAGAATCAATAACTGGGATAGATTCAAACTAAAAAAGCTTTCTCTCAGGAAAGGAAACTATCAGCAATGCAAAGAGAGAACTTACAGAGTGGGAGAAAATCTTTGCCACTCATACTTCACATAGAACACTCATTTCTAGAATATATAAAAAATTCAAAAAACTGCCACATCTATTTCCTGCCCCTCTAACACTTGACATGGTCTATTGGGGGATCCAACACTTGAAATTTTCTGTTGGAATAAAGGACTCAACACTGGACACAGTTTTGTTGATTTTCCTTCCTCTTGGGAGCCATAGGCATGTCATGTCTCCATGTGTAGTTGCTTTTTAATATTAATAATCAATATATCATTAAGAAACTTATTGGAAAACATTGGGAAGGTTTTATTGTATTGGGACACAAAATGGTGCACAATAAAAATTTGGCAGTAGTACATAGAGAAAATATATGAAAATAAACAATTGTGGCAGTGCTTGAGTTTAAAGGAGTCTGTGATTGCTTTAGTATAATAATAGATGGATAAAGAGGCATTCCTCTGAGCTTGGATGTGCTGTTTAACTTTTGTTGCTTTCCTGGTTTCAATAGTTGATTCTAGAGATACTTTACATAATAAAAACATTTAGGTTAGTTATAAATATAACTTGTGCTTTTCCTATGTTTAGTCTAATTCTTTGAGAATCAGAATAAGATCATAGTCTGCCATTATATGAAATTAGAATAGACTAAATTTTAATTATATGTTGATTTCTTTATCCTTTAATAATAGTAAAAACTTTTCACTGTTAAACACTGGAATTCATGGTGGGGGTGGTTTCTCAGAAAATCTAGTGATATATTTGTTCTAAAGGTCAAAGACCATGGTGCCCTCAGTTTACGTGTGAGACAAGTTTGTTTCAGTTTAGCAGGGAAAAGGGGTTGTTTTAATCTAGCTGGGAAATAAGATTGTTTTTGTCTGGACTGTCATACAGAGAGAATATGTACTTTGAGAAGAAGTATAGATTGTACTTTTCAAGGTTTTTCTTGTTTTAAACTAACCAAAAATGATATAATCATTACTAAAGAAAAATATCTATAAAAAGGTTGGCAGAAGAAATAAAGACAGATTCAGCCTCAGAACACTTGGTGTCTCTGTGTGCTATTTCTCCACCACATTGACACCTCCCATCCACCTAGGACTCCCAACCCCTGCTAGGTCTGAACTCTGGCAGCCACCCAGAATACAAATAACCCAATCAACAAATGGGCTAAGAAAATGAACAGACACTTCAAAGAAAATCTACAACCAGTCAAAATATATATGAAATAATGTTCAACATATCTAGTAATAAGAGAAATGCAAATCAAAACTACCCTAAGATTTCATCTCACCCCAATTAGGATGGTGATCATCAAAAATACAAGGAACAAGAGGTGTTGGTGAGGATGTGGGGAAAAAGGTACACTTGTACATTGCTGGTGGGGTTGCAAATTAGTGCAGCCACTCTGGAAAGCAGTGTGGAGATTCCTCAGAAAGCTTGGAATGGAACCTCCACTTGACACAGCTATCCCACTCCTCAGCCTATACCCAAAGGACATAAAATCAGCATACTACAGAGATGCAGCCACATCAATGTTCATAGGTGCTCAATTCACAATAGCCAGATTGTGGAACCAACATAGATGTCCTTCAATTGATGAATGGATAAAGAAACTGTGGTATATATATACAATGAAATATTTTTCAGTCATAAAGAATATCAAAATTATGGCATTTGCAGGCCAATGGATGAAATTGGAGAATATCATGCTAAGTGAGATAAGCCAATCTCAAAAAAATAAAGGACAAATGATCTTGCTGATAAGCAGATGATGATACATAATGGGGGGTTGGGAGGGGGTAAGAATGGAGGAATGAGGGACTGTATAGAGGGAAAAGAGGGTTGGGAGGGGTGGGGGAGAAGGGAAAAATAATAGAATTAATCAATCATTACCCTATGTAAATGTATGATTACACAAATGGTATGCATTTACTTCATGCATAAAGAGAAAAAACATGTATCCCATTTGTTTACAATAAAAATAAATAAAAAGAAAGAAAGAAAGAAGGAAAGAGAAAGAAAGAATGTTTTGTTATATGAATGTTTATTGTCTAAGTATGGCTTAGTTTACTCTTATAAAAATGTTACTTGTGCATCACATTTACTTAATTTCAATTGACAAGAGATTCTAAGGCAATTCTTATACAATTGAAAGCTAAAAAGAAAAAGTGATATAAATATTTTCATATTTTGCCTACTTGTAAAGAATAATAAAAACTTCTAGACAGTTGTTTGATACTAATTTTTGTTTTTCAAATCTTTTCTATTAATAAAAAATATATAAATCTTTTACATAAAACTAAATGCAAAAAAAGTCAGAGTTGGTTATAGTGTGTATACAAGCACAGTTCAGCATTTGCAGAATTGAAAAGGAAATTGGGGAGGTTTCAAGATGGCGGCCTAGAGGGCGGCTGCATTTCACGTTGCTCCAGGACGCAGGATTCAAAAGAGGAGATAGTGAGAGACTTGGGACCAACTCAAAGCCGCCGGGTGAGTCTCTCCCGTTGGGGATGCATCCCGGATGGGGCGGTAGCCCCGAAACGCAGGGGACTTTGTGAAGTAGAGTTGCTCGGCAAGACACCCCTCCCCCCACTGGAGCGGTAAACACGGACAACTGGGATCATCATAGAGGAGGCGGCTCAGCACAGTGCTTGGACTCGGAGCAACCACTGGGGCTCCTGGCAGCTGCCTGAGGAGGAGCTGTGTGGTGAGCTGTTTAGACTCAGAGGGACTGCTTCTGAACACCGGGAGGCTGCCTGGAGGAAGAGGAGAAGCGCGGCGGGTTGCTTGATCTAGGAGTGACTGCATCAGAGCCACAGGCAGTTGCCAGAGGAGGAGCTGCATCGCGAGCTGTTTGGACTCAGAACGACTGCTTCCAAAAACCAGGGGGTTACCCGGAGGAAGAGGAGAAGCGCAGTGGGTCGCTTGGTCTAGGAGTGACTGCATCAGAGCCACAGGCGGTCACCAGAGGAGGAGGTGAGTGGTGAGTTGATTGCAATCAAAGTGACCGCTCCTGAACACCGGTGGCCTGCCTGCAGGAGGAGCGCGATGGGTCGCTTGGTCTCGGAGCCACCGCTCCTGAACAACCGGGGGGCTACCCCGAGGAGGAGGAGGAGGAACAGGGCGGGTCACTTGGGCTTGGAGTGACTGACTAGGGCTACGGGCGGTTGGCGGGAGGAGGAGACGCGAAGTGAGTTGCTTGAACTCCTAGTGACTGCGTCAGAAACCGGGTGGCTGTCCGGAGGAGGAGGAGTGTGGCGGGTCTCTGGGTATCAGAGCTATTGTATGGGGCTCCAGGTGGTGGCTCAGAGGAGGGGCCACATAGCCAGGCAATTAGGTGCAGAGCAGGGTCCCAGGAGATAGGCAGCTTCTTTCTGGAAGACCCGCACAGAGACACGCCTAGGGGCAGAGTGAAGTTTCCAGGACTGCGGGCAGATTCTCTGGGAGAGGCAGCCTAAGGAGACTTGCCTGTGGAGGGTGAGGCTCCCAGGCCCAGGAGGTAGGTCCAGGCCTCTGGGAACATTGCAGAGGAAGACAGCCCAGCCCAAGGCGGTAGTTGTAGATTGAGGGGAACCTCTAGGAGGGGAACTGACCAGCGAGACGTCCCCACCGAGTGAGTCTTCCCTGCCGGGAGAGGTTTTCCCACAGGGACGGTAAAACCAGAGACACAGGCACAAACAGGCCTTGCCTCAGCCCGCAGTCTAGTTCCCCTTTGGATGACCATTGGTCAACAAGTGGAGGCACCTCTGACAACTAGCAGGGAATATACCCCACCTGAGGGTCACCACCCCTAGAGAGGCAGCTTCTTCATGGAGCTCTGCATTATCAACTTCCTCCAAGACTTCAGGCTACTGAAGGATAAGAGGGGATATACTAGCAATCTTCAGGGACATTATAAGTCGATAGAGAAAATCTGCAATATCTTAATGGCCCACTGATTCCTGAACATTATGAGAAAATAAGGGAAGAAAATGCCCCAAACAAATCTAGATGTTACGTCAATAGAATCCAACGACAGCATGGCAGAAGAAATGACAGAAAGGGAGTTCAGAATGTACATAATTAAAATGATTAGGGAAGCAAACGATGAGATGAAAGAGCAAATGCAGGCATTGAATGATCGCACCAATCGACAGTAAACAGAGCAAATTCAGGAAGCAAAAGATCATTTCAATAAAGAGTTAGAGATATTGAAAAAAAACCAAACAGAAATCCTTGAAATGAAGGAAACAATAAACCAAATAAAGAACTCCATAGAAAGCATAACCAATAGGATAGAACACCTGGAAGACAGAACTTCAGATATTGAAGACAAAATATTTAACCTCAACAACAAAGTTGAACAAACAGAGAAGATGGTAAGAAATCATGAACAGAATCTGCAAGAACTATGGGATATCATGTAAAGGCCAAATTTGAGAATTATTGGGATTGAGGAAGGCTTAGAGAAACAAACCAAAGAAATGAACAATCTATTCAATGAAATAATATCAGAAAATTTCCCAAATCTGAAGAATGAAATGGAAAATCAGGTTCAAGAGGCTTATAGGACTCCAAATACACAAAATTACAACAGACCCACACCAAGGCACATTATAATGAAAATACCTAACATACAAAATAAAGACAGAATTTAAAGGCTGTGAGAGAAAAGAACCAAATTACATTCAGGGGGAAACCAATATGGATATCAGCAGATTTTTCAATCCAGACCCTAAAAGCTAGAAGGGCCTGGAAAAACATTTTTCAAGTTCTGAAAGAAAATGGATGCCAACCAAGAATCTTATACCCAGCAAAACTTACCTTCAAATTTGAAGATGAAATAAAATCCTTCCACGATAAACAAAAGCTAAAAGAATTTACAAAAAGAAAGCCAGGATTACAGAACATTCTCAGCAAAATATTTCATGAGGAAGAGATAAAAAACAAAGAAGCAAATCAGCAAAGGGAGGAATTATCCTAAAGGAACTGTCAAATAAAGGAGGAACCAAGATGTGTCAAAAAATAAATAAATAAATAAATAAAATTTTAAATATGAACCAAATGACTGGGAATACAAATCATATCTCAATAAAAACCCTGAATGTTAATGGCCTGAATTCATCAATCAAAAGACATAGAGTGGCAGATTGGATTAAAAAGAAAGATCCAACAATATGTTGCCTGCAAGAGACTCACCTCATAGAAAAAGATGCCCATAGACTAAAGGTGAAAGGATGGGAAAAAACATACCATGCACATGGACTCAGGAAAAAAGCTGGAGTATCCATCCTCATTTCAGATAATGTGGACTTCAAGCCAATGTTAGTCAGAAGGGATAAGGAAGGACATTTCATAATGCTTAAGAGAAGCATAAATCATCAAGATATAACAATCATAAACATCTATGCCCCAAACAGTGGCTCATCCATGTATGTTAAACAAATCCTTCTCAATTTTAGAAACCAAATAGACCATAACACAATAATACTAGGTGATTTTAACACGCCTCTCTCACCACTGGACAGATCTTCCAAACAAAAATTGAAGAAAGAAACCATAGATCTCAATAACACAATCAATAATTTAGACTTAACAGACATTTATAGAATATATCATCCAACCAAGAGCGAATACACTTTCTTCTCAGCAGCACATGGATCCTTCTCTAAAATAGACCATATATTATGCCACAAAGCTAATGTCTGCAAATACAAGAAGATAGAGACACTACCTTGTATTCTATCAGATCATAATGGATTGAAGTTAGAAATAAATGAAAGAGTAATAAAGAGAAACTACTCCAACACCTGGAGATTAAACAATATGCTATTATATGATGAATGGATAACAGAAGATATTAGGAAGGAAATCAAAAAATTCTTAGAGGTAAACGAGAACAAAGAAATATCATATCAAAATCTCTGGAACACTATGAAAGCAGTACTTAGAGGAAGATTTATTTCATGGAACGCATTTAATAAAAGAGGTAAAACTCAAAAAATAAACAACCTAACATTACAGCTCAAAGCCCTAGAAAAAGAAGAACAGACCAACACCAAAAGTAGTAGAAGACAGGAAATAGTTAAACTCAGAGCTGAAATCAATGAAATTGAAACAAAAGAAACAATACAAAAAATTGACAAAATAAATAGTTGGTTCTTCGAAAAAATAAACAAAATTGATAAACCTTTAGCCACACTAACAAAGAGAAGTTGAGAGAAAACCCAAATCACTAAAATTCGGAATGAATAAGGAAATATCACAACAGACACGACTGAAATACAAATCATAATTAGAAGCTATTTTGAAAATCTATACTCCAACAAAATAGAAAATTTCAAAGACATCAACAGGTTTCTAGAGACATATGAATTGCCTAAAATGAACGAGGAGGACATACACAATTTAAATAGACCAATTTCAAGTAATGAAATAGAAGAAGTCATCAAAAGCCTACCAACAAAGAAAAGTCCAGGACCAGATTGGTTCTCAGCTGAGTTCTACAAAACTTTTAGAGAAGAGCTCATTCCAATACTTCTCAAAGTATTCCATAAAATAGAAGAGGAGGGAACCCTCCCAAACTCATTCTATCAAGCCAATATTATCATGATACCTAAACCAGACAGAGACACATCGAGGAAAGAAAATTTCAGACCAATTATCCTTAATGAACATCGACACAAAAATTCTCAACAAAATTTTAGCAAATCGCATACAAAAACATATTAAAAAGATAGTGCACCATGATCAAGTGGGTTTCATCCCAGGGATGCAAGGTTGGTTCAACATCAGGAAATCCATAAATGTAATTCACCATATCAATAGACTTAAAGTCAAGAATCACATGATTATTTCGATATGCAGAAAAAGCATTTGATAAAATACAGCACCCCTTCATGCTGAAAACACTAGAAAAAATAGGGATAGTGGGAACATTCCTTAACATTTTAAAGGCCATCTATGCTAAGCCCATGGCTAATATTATTCTAAATGGTGAAAAACTGAAAAAATTCCCTCTAAAAACTGGAACAAGGCAGGGATGCCCTCTTTTACCACTTCTATTCAATATCGTCCTTGAAACTCTTGCCAGAGCAATTAGACAGACCAAAGAAATTAAAGGGATATGAATAGGAAAAGAAGAACTCAAACTATCCCTATTTGCTGATGATATGATTGTATACTTAGAGGAACCAGGAAATTCCACCAGAAAACTTTTAGATCTCATAAGTGAATTCAGTAAAGTAGTGGGATATAAGATTAATGCACATAAATCTAAGGCATTCTTATACATAAGCGATGAATCTTCAGAAAGAGAAATTAGGAAAACTACCCCATTCACAAGAGCTTTGAAAAAAAAATACTTGGGAATCAATCTCACAAAAGAGGTGAAAGACCTCTACAATGAGAACTACAGAACACTAAAGAAAGAAATTAAAGAAAATCTTAGAAGATGGAAAGATTTCCCATGTTCTTGGATAGGAAGAATTAATTTTGTCAAAATGGCCATACTACCAAAAGTGCTATACAGATTCAATGCAATTCCAATTAAAATCCCAATGATGTACCTTACAGAAATAGAACAAGAAATTATGAAATTCATCTGGAAGAATAAAAAATCCAGAATAACTAAAGCAATCCTTGGCAGGAAGAGTGAAGCAGGGGGTATTGCAATACCAGATCTTGAACTCTACTACAAAGCAATAGTAACAAAAAAGGCATGGTATTGGTACCAAAATAGAAAGGTGGATCAATGGTACAGAATAGAGGACACTGACACAAACCCAAATAAATACAATTTTCTCATACTAGACAAAGGTGCCAAAAATATGCAATGGAGAAAAGATAGCCTATTCAACAAATGGTGCTGGGAGAATTGGAAATCCATATGCAACAGAATGAAACTAAACCCAAATCTCTCACCATGCACGAAACTAAACTCAAAATGGATTAAGGATCTCGGAATCAGACCAGAGACCTTGCATCTTATAGAAGAAAAAGTAGGTCCAGAGCTTCAACATGTCGGCTTAGGACCAGACTTCCTCAACAGGACTCCCATAGGACAAGAAATAAAAGCAAGAATTAATAACTGCGATAGATTCAAACGAAAAAGATTTCTCTCAGCAAAGGAAACTATCAGCAATGCCAAGAAAGAGCCTACAGAGTGGGAGAAAATCTTTGCCAATCATACTTCAGATAGAGCACTAATCTCCAGAATCTATAAAGAACTCAAAAAACTCTACACCAAGAATGCAAATAATCCAATCGACAAATGGGCTAAGGAAATGAATAGACACTTTACAGAAGAAGATCTACAAGCAACCAACAAACATATGGAAAAATGTTCAACATCTCTAGTAATAAGAGAAATGCAAATCAAAACCACCCTAAGATTCCATCTCACCCCAATTAGAATGGCGATTATCAAGAACACAAGCAACAACAGGTGTTGGCGAGGATGTGGGGAGAAAGATACACTCATACATTGCTGGTGGGGCTGCAAATTAGTGCAGCCACTCTGGAAAGCAGTGTGGAGACTCCTTAGAAAACTTGGAATGGAACCACCATTTGACCCAGCTATCCCACTCCTTGGCCTATACCCAAAGGACTTAAAATCAGCATATTACAGAGATACAGCCACATCAATATTCATAGCTGCTCAGTTCACAATAGCCAGATTGTGGAACCAACCTAGATGTCCTTCAATTGATGAATGGATAAAGAAAATGTGGTATATATATACAATGGAATATTTTTCAGTCATAAAGAATATCAAAATTATGGCATTTGCAGGCAAATGGATGAAACTGGAGAATATCATGCTAAGTGAGATAAGCCAATCTCAAAACACCAAAGGAAGAATGATATCGCTAATAAGTGGATGATTACACATAATGGGGGGTGGGAGGGTTTAGTGTTAGGGTTAGAGTTAGGTTTAGGGAGGGGGGCAAGAATGGAGGAAGGAAGGACTGTATAGAGGGAAATGAGGGGTGGGAGGGGTGAGGGGGAAGGGAAAAAATTATAAAAAAAAGGAAATTGGTTCACATCCTTATTATTTACAATAAAAATATTAAGAAAATTTCTTCACTGTCAACAGTGTTCCGTGCTTAAGAACTAAGAGCATATAAAAACATAAACATTAAAATTCACTTAATGCAATACAAATTTTCATATATACTTGAATATATAAAAAACAGTTTTTAAAATGCTAAGATAAATGTAGACTACCCATGGTTTGAGAATTGTAAACCAAATGGACAAAGGATTTTAAAATGTTCTTCTCATGACACAACTAAACTAGCCAAGAGGGACAAATTTTATCAATTAATGATCACTTAATTGCAGTCAAACATCATCAGGATTTCTGAGAGCTCTAAGAAGTACTGGAGAAGCAGCTCTGTCCAGACTGGGGATTGGCACTGGCATGTGGATGTTAAGCAGTATGAGGAACTTCAGGGGACAAATTAAAATAATTACTACAAATTCCCTGGGAAAATGGGGTTTCTTATATTCCCAAACTAACCACAGTAATTTGGTTATATATAAAATGGATTGTCATTTTGTGATGGATCATTTGCCAGTCCATTGTATAGATTAATTTTCAGATGAAAATTGCAAGATTACCTAGAGCAAAGAAGAATAAAGCCCATAAAATGTCCTTAATTTTTCTATATGATAAATTACTAGAAAAAAGTTCATAATTTAGATGTTACTAAAGCATATTCAAATACTGTTTTTAAAAAGTTCTAGGCTATCTAGGAATGCTGATCTGCTTCAAATATTGAGGAAGAAAATTCTAAATCAGACTTTATAAATTGGTAATTTCTAATACTATATTTTATAATTTGTCATCAGTTTTCCAGAGAACTCTAAAGATTTTTCTCAGAAAACTAAAAATGAGGATTGTTTATCTTGAGTTATTTAGAAGTATCTCTTTTAGAGTTGAAAAAGTATTTTTAAATATTTTTATTGGTTCTATTTAGTTATACATGACAGCAGAATACATTTAGACTCATTGTGCACAAATAGTTTTTTTTTTGTTTTAGTTGTTAATGGACATTTATTTGTTCATATGTGGTGCTGAGAATCAAATCCAGTGCCCCACACATGCTAGACAAGTTCTCTACAACTGAACTATAACTCCAATCTCTAAAAAATTTTTTGTTCATAAATAATATCAAATTTATTAGAAAGATGACACATAAGAAGAAAAAACAAAATAAAGTTAATTTCTGTATTGCTACCAACTAAGATGATAAATAGCAGGATAAAAAGGTATACAGTTTAGTGACAAGTGTCAGATCTGAAGCAAATACATCATTTGTGCTCCCAACTGAACAAGTTGAGGTAAAGGCCTCCTATTAATACCTGACTCTCTGCACCTAGATATTTTATTGCCTATGATGATATGTGTCAAAATTATTCTCTATACTGTCTTGAAGCATAATTCCTATTTAGCCTGAAGTAAGTTTAAATATAAAATTTCAGCACCAAATATCAAACTGCAGAGCCTGACACCTGTTAGAAGTACAATAAATATTTGTAGAACAAGTAAATATATTTTTGCACCTTTCAACCTATTTCAGTAACTTATTTACATCTGTGATTTCTTGCTTATCAAGGGCTGTCATTTCATTTGATATCTAGGGGCTACAAAGTAAATTTAATTATCTTCAATTTACACATGAGCAGACAGTTAAAATTCTGATTACATAAAGGCCACAGCTAATAAGCAACAATACCTAACTTTAAGCTCTGATTGGAATTTATCTGTACTAAATTGCCCAAGTTCTTACTTTGGCAGTAGCTAAAGGGTGTCTTAATTACTGTTTCAATGTATTCAATGGTTATTGGTGTATTCAAGGTTCTGTTTCTTTCCTTGTGCTTTAAATTTTTAATTTTTTTCTAAAATGTTATCCACTTCAACTGTGTTTTTAAATTCTTCACGTATACATTAAACTCTTTAATTATTCTCCTAGCTACTATTTTCATTGAGTTGAAGTGAACACTGAAGGAGAGCAGGTCTTGAATTTTCATTGTCAGTTGTTTTTTTAATTTCCAGTTTGGGTCTTTGTCTATCTTGTTTATATTTTCAAAAGAATCCATTTTGGTTTTATTCATCTTGCCTGATGTTTTAAAAGACATCACTGATTTTTGCCCCATCTTCTTATTTTTTGCACTTCATTGTCACAGTTCTCGATTAGCCTGTATTTATTAGCATGTTTCTCCTTTTTATTGGCTCTTTACTACAGTCCCCAATTTTTTCTCCATAGGATGATTATTTAATAAAATGGGAGTGATAAAAGTGCAAATTATAATAAATATAAGAGATCCTACAGGTGGTCCAGTAAGTAGCTAATGTTGAGGACACATGTTTGGCAGAAGCTTAAAGCAAAGCTGGAGCCCAATGCTTCAGGTTGGAACCCATTTGTCACTGGATTTTTATTTTATTTCATTTCCTGTCTGTCAGCATCTAATCTATAGAGTAAGAATGGACAGACCAACCCTGTAGCATCAGAAGGATGTTTGGGATGACTGGCCTGAAATAACTGAGGTCAGCTTTTAGAAACCAAGAAGAAAATATGTTTGACAGAAAGGCATATCAGTTACTGACTGAGGGCAGTGTATTGTGTTGGGGAGTGGGTGATGGGAGGCAGGGGGGAACACAGAAATTTTTACATTTCAGCATAGTTCAGACTTATGTCCTCAGCCTACTTTTCTCCACAGTCATACCTGGACTTGACAACCATTTCCATTTTAATTGTCCCCAACCAATGCTTCTTTTCCAATAAAACTCCTCTTCCCTGGTGCTCTAAGTCAGTGAGAGTAGTGGTAAAGAATACAAACTAAATTTGAATCAGGTCCTGCCACTTAGTGTGTGATCTTGAATAAACTGGGCAATGTCTCTGTGCCTTTGTTTCTTCATCTTTACAACAGAAGTACTGGTAGCATTAAATAAGAAGACATGATGAGTGTTCCAGACTCTGGCACATAGGAAGACCTAAATGCATATTAGCTATATTTCCTAAAACATTGCCAGCCTTGTAGTCACTTAGTCAGTTGCTCTCTTCCTCATTTTTACTACCTATTTACTCCTCAAACCAAACTGAAGTTCTTCTCAATCTTTTCTATGAAATATCTTCCAAATTCATTCCTATGTACACTGTCCCTTCAGTATTTGAAATAGTGTAATAATTTTCTCCTATCTTCCTGTTCCTTCCACTTTCTATTGAGTTCTTTCTTCACATGGATATCATGTCTGAAGGTATAACAGCAGATTAAGGTGGATCTATTCATGGCTCATACCTCCTTTTCAGACTTCATCTATCACCAGGTCTTTTCCTGAATATACTTTCTGTTTCCTAACAAGCAGATCTATTAAATACTAAATATACTTTACTATATATCAAAATCCTGTCCCTTCTCTTAGCTCAGTGCAGGTGGCACTTCTTCCTCAGAATTTGTCCTGTCCCTGGATGCAAAGAACCATTCAGTCCCTCAGTTCCTATGCACTTTGTTTACTCTCCTGTTAATTCACATGTTGTAAATTGCTTACAGTCCCTGCTGCAGGGCATTGCAATTATTTACTGGCTCACATTTGTCAAACTAAAAATTTCAGCACACAGTCTCAAATGCAAATTTGACTAGCTCCACCAGATTTCAACATGTATCTGTACCTACTGGGTGCATTTCAAATTTTATAAATATCTGTTTAAAAATTTGGAATGGTACAGACATGTAAGCTCAAAAAGCCAAATTATTCAATTGAAGAAGACATTTTATTTTATTTGTAATTCTGGGTCCCTGATATTCAACACTTAGCACAGTGTTTTTGGCATCTATCTCTTTACTAAAATATATCTCAGTTTGAAAGCTTAACTTTTCCAGAACAGCTAGTGCCTTTTCTCCTATTTTGGATTTCTTTAATATATGATATAACCTGCTATAATAATTGTACATGAATGAACAATGAATGTACATGAATGATCATGTGCAGAATCTCCTAAGTTCTCTCAGCTGTCACCCTCAGGTTTCCAGCCTACCTTGTAAAGATCACAACAGAAATCCTGCCAGCATCACTTAAAGTTTGTTGTAGACAAGCCTGTTTTTTTTCCCTTTGTCAGTACATTAATAGTATATGTGAAAGAGGTGTGTTATTTTGATAGATTATTTTTATAAGTTTGGAAGAGACATAATCATTATCTGAATGCTGAAAATCCATCAATTGCAATGTCTAGATTCAGAAAAATCTTCCTCTTACCATGCTTTTATGTGTCATGTTTATCATTTTAAAAATTGCTAGGTTCAACTGCTCCTTTTATTAGAAGGGTAATAATATTTTAAAAGGGGCATAATGTTTTCCCTTAGTTTTATGATCCAATCAGAAAAACAGGGTCGAAGACCATATAACAGGTCAGTCATCCAGACTGGGTTTTATTTATTTATTTTTTTTGAGGGGGGGCTGCCTTTTGAATGGCACCAAGAGAAAAAACAGGTCTATTTGGTGAAATTAAATTGAAACTCTCAAGCAAGTAGCTTTTAAATGCAGTAATAAAGTCAGGTAAATTGGAACAGGGCTATAATCCTAGTAACTCAGGGCTGGGACAAGAGGATGACAAATTCAAGGTCAACCTCAGCAACTTAACAAGAACCTGTCTCAAAATATAAAGGGTTGAGGATGTAACTCAGTGGTGGAATGCCCTTTACCAATCACCAGCACCTCCCCTCACCACACACAATGCAATTTATTTTTCAGATTTCTAAATGTAAACTAGGAACCACTGGCCTTCAGTCATTCTCAAAATATCACCCCTGGACCAAGCGCTTATTAGGCACTTGAATGAAATATTTATGTCAGACCCTACCTAAGACCTAAGAACTCAGAAATCTTTAACACACCATCCAGGTGACTGGATGCTAATTTTCAGAACTACTGGGTATAAACATCCCTACTCCCAGAGATTCAGATAATGTATAGAACAACTGTGAACATGAACAATACTTATTGTTGGTAATACCAGATGGGAAAATTAGTATAGTTCCAGTCACTCCCCAGGCTTTCCCAGGATCTCACCAAGCCATATTTCAATCATGTGGCAGGATTCCCAATAAGGAGGGAAAAGAGAGGCCATTCATTGTTTACAAATGCTTGCTGAATTCCACAGAAGTTCTGGATCCTGCCCCCGGGAGCTCACTGTAGTCACATAAGTCCTTTCTGCTCTACTCATTCCCAGAGTTCTCCCATTCAAACCTTGAGCCTTTCAGACACTGAGGCCTTTTATCACCTCACCAAAGATTAGAATGTCCAGGCTAACACTTTTTAAAGTATTAGATTTGCTTATTGGTAATTTTACTTACAATTACTAGTTTTTGTTTCCCTGCCTAAGTTAAAATGGTTAAAAATCAATGTGTTGCTGTGTGTGACTAAAGCTTGATTTTATGTGATAGGAATAAGAGGCAGGGGAAAGAAAGATACCCAATTGTTCCCAGGACATAGTCACTTCATGATATTCTAACTCCACTAATAAGCCAGAGAAGCAAGATAGCAATTAGAATCACTTTAGCTTACCATTCTTCCAATGAGACCCTAAATATCATCATGTACATCAGTCTTCTGGCACAGAGGTGGTACTTTGCATATATCATTTTGAAAAGCATAATGACCAACTCAAAAGGTAAACAGAGTTGATCTTTTTTACACACTTATATTTTTGACATCTCTTTATGAATTCTTTGGCATCTTATCATTTAGAGAGTCACTGATAATTACTGGTATCATTTGTACTCCAGCCAACAAACTAGATGCTGGGAGACACCATGTGGAACAGAGTGTAGTTGCAGTCTTGAGGGCACACAGTCTACTGAAGTTTGCCAGATCAACAGGAAAATGCTAAGTGCTAAATGGCATGGGAGCCATAGAACTTCAAATAACTTGAAATGAAACACACTGGGGATACAGGAGGCAGGGTGGATGAGACAAGGCTAGAATCAGGCAGGGTGAGTTTGCACTGTGTCTACCCCTGCTTCATTCCTGTCCTTAGGATTTGTCCTGCCTAAACTCAGATACCTAAACAATAACAACATGAGTGGGTGAGGAACAGTCATTTGGTATGAAAGAAAAAATTTACCAATATCCACATGATAGAAAGTGATTCTACTACAAGATTCTAGCATTTAAGGAAAAAATAATGCTCTCCTTATTCAGAGGGTTCTGCAAGATAAAGCAACTAAGTCTTCAATGTTTTTTAACCCAATGCCCTGAATGCTCTTTTTTTTTTTAATCACAGAACAAGAAGAACTTGATTATAATTTAAAAGTATGCAGGTGACTTTTGTATCCCAGTAGGGGAAACATGATGCTATTTTCACTTTTGAATTTATTTCATGTAAATTAGTACATTGAGTAGCTGGATTATCATGTTTTTCTTAAGTTTTATACTTCCCTAAAATTTATTTTGGTTTTCATTGGCAAATTAAAATATACAAGATAGTTCAAGAACTACCTGTTGCACTTATGGACAGTTGACATAGTACACCATTTCTGCCTCAAAGAAAAAAAATCTCCTCTAAATGGGTGTGCAGCCTTGTCTCTATGAACACCCTTTGTAAACTCAATATGTTTACCAAATATGAGACAGAAGCCACCATCTTAAGTCTCTTCAGAATTGAGAGAAAGAGTATCCCTTAGAAGTTCTTTGTTTACAAGTTTATTTCCAAACACTCAGCTGGAACAGAATATTTGGCCCTTTCAGTATGCAGGACTCAGTGAAGCTACAGGATTAAGGCTGCTCTCAAAATGTAAGCTGGAGATCAGTGGACTAGGGGTCAGAAGCAATCCATTTAGTGCCTGGGAAATAAAGGACATAGATAGTTCTTGATAGAGGTTCACCTGACTAGTGTGATCAACAGAGCAGCAGAGTGGTTATGTTCCCCACCATCTTAGAAAACCTGCACAACTTACTTCTGCAAAATTTAAACAGCTTAATTTTCTTCAATGCTAATACTTATCAACTTATAAAGGAAAAATGTATTGATATTCTGGTGGAAAACTCATTTGTAGCAAGATCTCTTCAACTTGCTCTCCCTCCTAAATTAAAGATAGTTTAGTGTACTGACAAAATGGGATTCCAGGAAGGGGCTTTCTTTCTTTCTTTCTTTCTTTCTTTCTTTCTTTCTTTCTTTCTTTCTTTCTTTCTTTCTTTCTTTCTTTTTGAAATTGTTTTTCTACAGTGGACACTCTACTTAGGTTATAAAGATACAAAGCACATGTACACATTTCAAAATTATTTCTTCACACCTTCCATTAATGACAAACCCTGTAAATAGCTTAGAATCTGCTGTTAAAATACCCTGTCACTGCTTCTTAAAAAGCTCTGAACTGATTTTCCAGATTTCACTCTGGACATGGGATTGGTGAGAATTCAGCACCCTGGCAATTGTGAAGGCTATATGTGGTGATTTTTATCAGGGTGGATGTAGAGACAACACCCCTGAGTCTCTCAGGAGAGTGCCATGCTGGCACTTGCTTTCAAGCAGGCAGCAGGAGTACTGGCCCACAAGCCAGAAAGAAGACAAGAAACAGGTTTCCCTGACTGTAGATCTTCAGGACTTTTATTCTCAGCAGAGGCAAACTCCCCAGCCCAGGGTGGGTTTGCAGCTCTGGTGACTAGGAGTCCCTCTGTGGATTGTGATGTCAATACAGTGCTTTGTGTGAGAACCACAGCAAAGGTGCCAGCATTTAAGACTGCATCACTCTGGCCACCAACATGCTATTTTTTCCTAGAATTTGTCTCAGCAGTTTCATTAATTATCAAGAGCATTTGGGTCTAAACCTGAAATGAAAGGTTTGCTCTGTTCAGTGGAACAGAAACAAACATCTAAATCCCTTTGAAGCATGAAATGCTGAAAGGTAAACAAGTTTACACCAAATCATTTAACTCTAGCATTTCCTACATATTCAATGACCTATGAGTTTACTAGGGTAAATACCTGTTTTGAATAAGCTTCTCATTTGTTTCAGGCAAGGCAGTTTTGCAAGTGTGCTAGGATCATCTAGCCTAACTGTTGAGAATTAACAGTTCAGCATGAGCTGTGCCAGGGTTGCAATCTCAGAACAAAACTTACCAGCTAGGAAACCACAGGAAAGCTGCCTAACCTCTCTTAGCTTCACTTTTGACATCTGTATAATGGGGGGAATAAACTATACCTACCTTACAGGTTTTCTGGAAAGATTAAATTGGATGATCCATCTAAACCCTGTAGAAGTATCCAGCACACAGAAATGTTGAACAAGTTGTAGCAACTACACTCACACCTAGTGCTTAGTAAATGTGTTTGAATGAATAAATGAATCAGTAATTAAATGTGGACCTTACTAACTGTATTTCATCTATTTATGGGTGAGAGTCTCAACTGTATATTGAGAAGTACTTAGTGCTCTGAAACAGATGGACAGAACTGAATTAGCTGTTCTTTCAGGCTCAAATACACAGGATAAGTTGACCCAAGAACTAGTATTTGCATGTTACTTCAGAGTCAGTTTCCAAACACAGTATGTTACATTAACATTTAATAACAAGGGTATTTGGGGTTTCCTGGTTCATCCATCAGTGAAGGTTTCTCAAAGTCTAAAAAGACAGTCCTCAGCCTGGCAGTGTGGTGCACATGCCTGTCATCTCAGTGACCTGGGAGACTGAGGCAGAAGGATAAAAATATTGAAACCAACCTCTGAAATTTAGCAGTGTCCTAAGTAATTTAGTGAGACCCTTTCTCAATACTACCACTACTACTAGTACTACAACAACTAATAATGATGATGATAATAATAATAATAATAATAATAATAATAATAATAACAATAATAATAAAGAACAAGTGATGTAGCTCTCAGTGCTAAAGTGCCCTGGGTTCAATGCCCAGTATTAAAAAAAGGGTCAGTTTTCAAAAGCACAAAACAGCTACATTTCTCTCAATCAAGATCAGAAATACACACCAATTCCTCTCTAATCCTTGAGGAGATAATTAAGAGGATTCAGATTTCCAATGTCTAAAATCGGTACCTATAACTGTCCGGACATAGAAGCTGCACATTGCTGGCCAAATGATAAGTACCTCAGAATCCACTGCCTTGTGCAATATGTTTGAAATGCCTTTTACAATGCATGCAAGTAAACATTGTGAAATGACATCTCTACTACTCCCACACATCTCTGTTCTCCCTAAGAACCCTGCAGCCTTAAAGGACTATTTGGTTATGTTTTAAAGGAAAGTTCCTATAAATTCTGCAATGAGTAATCTCTGGAAGAGTGTGAGCTTTTATAACCTCTCCTCATAGGCTTGCAGAGCCAGGCAGGCAAGGCTGACTGAGGAAAAGTGCTAAAGAAAGAGGCCACAAGCAAAACCCATGCTTTCTCTTCCTCTACACAGTATGCTTGTTTAAACAAGTGGCCATAGGGAGCTCCTGATTCTGCAGACTTTCAGGGAAGGAAGCACCTGGGAATTCATTTGCAAAGGGAAGGACCCTCCTACCAGGAACTCACTTGTCATCTTCACTCAATTTTCTACTTAATATTGAGTCAACTAAAAAGCCCACACACTAGCCAAACAAGGTGGGTTGGCCTTGTCCAGATGTGCCCACCTGGGCCCTTGCCCATAGCCCTTTGCCAGGATCAAGTCCTGCAATGCCCTGTTCCCTACTCCTACCTCCCTTTGCCCATAAAAATGCTATCTCCTCATCTTCCCTTAACCAGATGGACTTTCTTTCCCTGTTGTGTCTTTAGAACACAGCATAAACACTTTTTCCCTTAATATTGAGCATGTTCCACCTCATCTTATTAATTTGCATAACTTTCTTCTACCTCATTCTGTAGTCTTTATTCTCCTTTAGTATTCAGCACTCAGTACTTGATGGACTGAATCCATGCACAACTCTGGTGTGTCCTATATTGTTCCCTAACTCTTCATTGGCTTCTCCACTTCCAATGCCCATGTTCATTCTTGAATTCATCATCATTTTTTAACATCCACTGTTTCTTAAAACTTAATTTTTGGTCAGATGTACCATGTATTCAATCCACAAACACTGAGGCTACAAGTATGTTTCAGGTGCCACAAGCAAGGTTAAAACAAGGTGGGATCACTGTGCTCATGGCTCTGTACACCACCCCATGTCCCAGTTGCCATGATGCATAAAGTCATGACCTCTGAACCTTCCTGGAATTTATGCTCCTGGGTATCCCCTCATTTCCATTTCTTCTGTAGTCAGCCCCTATCAATTTACAGAAGATATCCTACACATGTATCTAACCCAGTCCACCTGCCTCAGGTTCCCCTTTCCCATCAGTTCTGTACACTACCACCAAATCATTATGTTAAAATAGCATATTCATTCAAAAGTCAGTTTCAGGGAGAGAGAAAAAAAAAAGACACCATCCTTGGCCTCAGTTCTAAGTTCCCCCTTAATCTGGTTTCAGATACTCTATAACTTCCCTTTGTGAGCATCACTTTACTTATTGTATCATGAGCTTATCTAACATACACAGAGAGCCACAGAATTCCAAACTAACAGTCTTCAACAACTCATCCCACAATTTCCCTGATCACCCAGCCCATAGTTCCATGGGCTGCAGAACTTCTCCAAGAGTGACTTATCCACTTCCATGGTTTTAACTGTCCCTCACATGTTGATATCTCCCTAACTTCTATTCAGCCCCAAACTCTCCTTCTCTCCAGCTCCAGCTGGATACTTACACCCAAATGTCCTTCAGACTTCTCAAACTCAACATAGTCCCAAAATAACTCTTAAATCTTTACCCATGATATTACTCTGTACTTTACCCTCTTCATATACAACTTCTGCTTTCTTCCAACCCCAAGTTAGTCCCCTTGTCCTGTTTATTGCATTCCCTGAGTCCCTCAGATCCATTTCCTCTAACCCTGTCCCACTGTGAAGAGTCTTACATCCTCACTGACTTTCACCTTGAATATTATATTAGAATCCTAACTGGATTCAACCTCCCCCTTCCCAATCCATGCTTTAAGGGTGATTTCAAAAACAGTGAAGACTTTTGCCCCTTGGATGCTGGCTATTGCCTTTTCTATGACCACTCCTTTCCCTTGACCTCTAACACTCATATATTATCTTCATTGTAACATAAAACACTCACAAAATATTTGCCCTTTGGACCCTCCCATTCACATATAATCCTCACTTGACATCTTTTAAAAAAATAGATTTTACTTTTAAAAAGTTAACATGTAAATTACAGAAACAATAAAAAACGCAAGCAAAGAAGTTATTTATTTGCAAGCAGCTTAGTAGGACATGTCATCCAGGTCATGAGTATGCATACACAACATCCCATTTTGTGTGATTAAGATTATCATCTGTATCATGCTTTTCCACACATAAATATTCAGCAAAACAAAATCCAAAACCTACCTCATTTGACCACTTACACTCACATAATATTGTAACTCTGACCCAAGAATCTCACATAATGCTCCTCACTCTGGCCTCTGACATTCACTGAATGTTCACACTTGGCCTTTGTCACTAACAAAATATCCTCACTTGGCCTCTAAATCTCACATAATATCCATACTGTGGAACATGATACTCACATAATACACTCACTGTGACTGAAAACACTAATTATTCCCTAATGTGGCTGCTGAAACTCATAAATATATTTAGTATGCACTGTGTCCTTTAGTGTAACAATATTCATACATTAGCATTTATAACTAATATATTAGTTGCCCTGTGGTTTTAATACTAACATTTTATCAATCATTTTGCTTCCAAAATCAATAGTTTCCCTGAGTCCTTTCAAATTTATGTAAAACAGAAAATGATCTCTGAAACTAATATAAAAACTGTCCTTTTGGGATGGAGTTGTGGGTTATTGTTAGAGCTCTATCCTAGCACATTTGAAACACTGGGTTCAATACTCAGGAACACATAAAAAATAAATAAATAAAAGAAGATTTAAAAACTATTCTTTTTTTAAAATGTCCCTTGATCTTTCAATACTGAAATTGTATTCACACTATAGCATCAAAACTGCTGTAATCACTGGCCTGTGCCTGTTCAAACTAAAATACTTTTCAGTGTATAAAATCTAAACCTAAGGGAAAAGCTCCCTGGCTTGGGGTCCTTAATACAAATATGATAAACTTGTTGTACCCTCTAAACAAATAGTTGCCATGTGGTCTTTAATGCGAAAGAAATATTCTACCATTCCATGTTAAACTAATATAATAGATTCCCTGGGATCTTAAAGATGATTATAATATCCACAGTGGCCATCTAAAACACATATAATAGCTCCCCTGTAGACTTCAATATTAATACAATATTCCTATTATGGTATCAAAACCAAATGTTAGAGAATAGCTGTCCCATGCCTTCATCATTTTTTTTCTAACAATATATTCTTACAATAGCAAGAAAAACTGAGAAAAGATCTGTTTGTGGTCTTTAATAGTAATATAACTTGCCTGGTATTACAACATCAGAAATGGATATCAGAGCCATTCAGAAGACTCAGATACTAATATGATATCCAAATTAGAATATCAGATATAAATACAGAAGCTGTGCTGTGGCCACTAAATATAATGTGTTTTCACTAGCCTAACATCTACAAAAAAATATACTAGATCCTCTCTCCCTTGAAATACTAATATAACCTCCCTCTGATGGCCTATAAAACCAATGAAATATATTGCCTGTGACCTTTAATATTACTACATATCATCCTTTCCATAAATCCTGCTACCAATATAATAACTTTCTTGTGGATTTTAATATTTATTAATATCCTTGATATAACATCTAAAACTAGGAAACAGGTGCTCTTTAGCATTTAACATTAGCATATTCATATTATACAACCTTATGCTAATAAAATATCTGTGTTTTTGGCATTAAATAATAATATTTATGAGATATTAGAATTAATGCATTAACTAACATGTTGATTTTAATCTTAACATGATATGCATACTTGTGCTTCTAAAAATGAAGTAAAGGTTATCTGTGTCTTTTAATAATACTATGATATCCCGACTATGACATGTCAAACTGATATAATAACTGCCTTTTAATATTGATGTAATATTCATACTATAGGAAGTACAACTAGTATAATAATTGCCCTAAGCGTTTGATACTTTTACATTATCCATAGTACATCATTTAATATTAATAATAATGCCTTCTATAAACCTTGGATATTGATAGAAGATGTGTGCTATAGCATCCATAACAAATATAATAGCTCTCCTGTAGTCTATTATATATATAAAACTATCATCCATAATAAAACACCCCAAGATAATATAATGTCTGTCCTTAGTTATTACTAGTACTGTAATACCCATACTACACCATCCAAAAGTGATATAATCATTGTACTGTGATCTGTAGTTCTATTATAGAATCCATACTATTATAGAAACCTCATGTGTAGGACTGCTCTTAGTAACTTCACAGGGAGCAAGCAGAGAGGTAAGCAGAGAGCAATGCCTGGAACAAGAATGAAAGTTCTCAGCATGCTCAATTAAAACCAAACCATGTCCAGTAACAAAATTATTCAGAAGGCAGCTGACCAAGCCACATGAAAAGCATGGTCTTTGTCCCATTTCTTTGGGAGGATTCTGTCACCAATAATACAAAAGTAATGAACTATTCCTCATAATACATAGGTTTCTATGTCACCCAGAATTTGGTCCTTCAGATCTTAGGTGCAGTCTTGCATTTGAGACCAGCTAAGTGGCATCTAAGGTCCATGGTCTCCTTGTCAGGATCACCATATCCTGAGTACAAAGCTGCAGATGTGAGGACATGAGGAGGGACAGATATAGTCTGCACTGCCTTGCTGCCCCTTACTGACCCAAGGCCAGAAGGCAACATAAGTGGGCTGAGTTTCCAGGGTCTCTCAATCTCACACTGCCATTGATTGTTCTGGGTTCCACATTGTGCCTTTAATCATTGCATTTGCCTAATTTGGATTTCAGTAGGGAAGCTATGGTCATAAACATATAATTTTTAAAAATACTGAGCTGGGAAGATAGCTCAGTTGGTAGAGTGCTTGCCTTGTAAGCATAAGGCCCTGGGTTCAATCCCCAGCACCAAAGAGAAAAAAAAAAAAAACAAGAACAGTTCACAGATGTCCCCTAAACCTTTGGGGGCTGGGGAGATAGCTTAGTCGGTAGAGTGCTTGCCTTTTAAGTACAAGGCCCTGGGTTCAATCCCCAGCACCCCCCCCCAAAAAAAAGAATAGTTTTGTTTAAGGTGGGTCTAGCTGTCAGAAAAATCATAATTTTAAAAGAATTTATGTTCTTGTGACTTTCTATTGAGAGTTTGGCACACTACAGTTTTGTCTTGGATGTTCTTCTTAGAAAGGGAATAATACAGCCCTCAGAGGTTGGTGCCTCAGTGTTTGGATCAGATGATGCTGTGCTTCACAGTGTGAAGGTCAGCACTAGGACAACTGGGTACAGATCCATATTGAGGATATTGGTAGAAAGATGTATTGGAGGCAAGGAACTAACACTCAGGTAGGCTTTATTGATATACTTGTCTGTGAGACTTATTTGTTAAGACAGTGAATCTGTTTCCAGATGAATAAAATCCCTCTGGAATTCAGAATCCATCACCTCTTCCCTGTAATTTTTTCTTTCTCCTGTTTTGGAGAATTAATCAAAGATCCCAGCAAATAAATTTTTAGGCATTTTCCAAGAGTGGCCAATGAAAAGAAATTATCATTAGCTGGTCTTGTTAGCTTAAAGACTTTTAATAGTGACTTGGAAAATGACTGAACTTCTGGTTATTTTATGATCCTATAAGGCATGCCAAGGCTCATACAGGGCTCTTTCTCCTTCCTGAAGAAAGTTAGTGGGATAGGGAATATTATAATATAATGCCATAAGATGAATACCTGCAGGAGCCGGAGATAAGAGGAGATAAATTTCCATGACTTTGACTTTTACCAGCTTAATAACAGGAACCATTTTCTTCTTTCAAATTCTCTGGTGCCTCAGGGTTTATCAAGCACAGCACCATTCAGAGTTGCAGGTCTTCCTTGTGGTGATCCTCCACATTTGTTTTTCCCCAGTATATTTCAAGGAATACAGAAGCATTCAGGAGCCATCCCACAAGGGTGATTGTGCACATGAATATTGATATTCAAGCCTTTTCAAGTCAGTGGTCTATCGTCAGACTCTCACTTTTTGGGAAGGTAATAAACAGTCAATTATTTCTGTGTGAAAAAGCAAGATGATCCTAAGACTTTTGAGATGGTTTGCTAATTTTTGATGTTTCTTAATAGAAGAGAAGGACATCATCAGGCACAGGGCACTCAGTGAACCTGCATTAGATTAATGACTATCCCCTGAAGAAAGTGGTCATCTAGTCCCGTTCCAATTTTCAAAATTGAATTGTCAGTCCTCTCTGGTCCAGTAACCTTAGCTATTGAATAAATAATACCTTCTGATATAGTTCTTTGTTCCTTCTACTGGGGCCTTCTTTCCAAATTTTGGTTAGAAGAATAGAAAGAAACTCTCTTCAACAACACACACAAAAGGAAATAATCTGCTTAGACCCTGAAAGAAGAAATGTAGACAGTCTCTAAAGACATGGAGAAAGATAATTTTACTCCCATGGTTATGACCATTGTATTGAACAAAATTTTGGCAATTTTACACCATCATTTATTCTTGACCAAATTATTACATCTATGAATTTTATAACAAAAATATTTTTTTCTATGTAAGGCACTTAGAAAATGGAAACATAGAAATGGCAGTTCTTGCTATTTAATGGGTTCCCTGGGTCTTTGCCTGCTCCCACACCAAATTTTCCAAGAAATATCTGGAATTATAGCAGTGCCACTGCTATGGGTCTAAGGAAACAGAAAAATGAGACTTTCAATGACTACATCTTGGAAGTTAAATCTCATGACACTTGCTGATTTGTATTTCTTTGAAACTGAATGCTGATGTGAATTCACTTAGAGGGGAAAAGCTACAGGCCTTGGACACAAGTATTCCGTGGTGCCAGTGATCCCTTGTACTGTACCCAAATCATACAATGGGAAGAGATATTTGGACAATTCCAAATTGCACAGGAAGAATTGGCAAGTCTGTGGCACAGGGAGTCTATCTCTGAAAATCAGTCATGATAAACTTCTAGTGGGGCAGAGTGGAAACAAGGACAAGGTAGAAGTTGATTTTCCCTCCTTAACTCAGGTCATGGTAGCATTGTATGTCATCGCTTTCCCCTCTCCTTTCTGTGTTTTGTCTTCTGTATGTTGGTGCATTACAGACGCATGGCTCAAACATTAAGGTTCCCAAGAGGTACGTATATAAATGACCTTATAAACCTGATGAAAACTTCAAGAGTATATACTACAATAATCCCAGGGGAATAAATGGCAAAAGTATTCAGGCCCTGTAAGGAATAATAATGACCAGAAGGAAAAAATGGGTCTAATTGAAGATGTCTTTAGAAGCCACGTGAGTTGGCTGCACTGGGATGATCTGGGGAATAGATCAAGGGTATTTTGGTGTAACCATGTCCACTTGTATATATGTCAAGGGAAGATGGAGGAGCCTGCATCGCAGTGGGCCATTGGAACCATCTTGTGTGAGAAAGTGCAGTAGGTAAGGAGTGACCTCACTTCCTTATGGATCCAGACACAAGGTAACTTTCTTCACCCATTAGAATAGGGGACACTCCTGGAGGTGCACCTTATAAGTTAAAAAATAATCCTCAAAAGTAAGGAGGTCAGGGGAGTGAGTCAGTTATAAAATATGGGAAATACAGGATCCAAAGAAAGGGATCATTATGTTTCTGACCTTACATATCTGCATAGGAAGAGTGATTGTTCATGTAGACAAGCAAAACTTAGAATTTGTAAACTTTAATACTAAAACTCTGTCCCACTCTTGGTGCAGTCTGAAAATGGCTTTACCAAGACTCCCTTCCTTAGAAAACTGGCAGAAAATGTTATGAGAATGACCTAAATGTTGCTTTTATTGTGTAGTCAGGGCTGGGAATTCACTATTTTGTGGTTAATCAATGCCAGTAACATTCTGATTCAGTGTATAGTCACAAACATTAACTTTGAAGCATGTACATTTACCTTTATATAATGTGTTTTCAGTGTGCTTTCTTTGTATTTTATGTAAATGGTCCTATGAAAAGGGCTATGGTTGTGTTTATGTCAGTTTTTTCTCTGTTGTGATTAAAAGGCTTGACCAGACCAATTATAAAGGAGGAAAATTTTATTTAAGAGTTCACAGTTTCAGAGATCTCAGTCCATGGAAACTGACCCATTCTTTGGGCATTGAGATTAGGTTAAATATCATGGCAGAATTGTGTGGTTCAGGGAAGTGGCTAATATGAATGAAGCAGAAAGAGACATTCACTCACCAGATACACAATGTATACCACAAACACATGCCTCCAATAAAACAATTCCTCCAGTAACACCCTTCCTCCCTTCAGCAACTACTCAGTTAATCACATAAGGGGATTAATTTATCACTTGACTTTGAGGATAAGGAGGACTTTCTGAATTGCTTGGTTGTTTCTCAAAGAAGTGTGGAAGAAGTGTCCCTAGAGTATGTACAACACAGCACTTTCAAGTGGGTAAGAAGGTCTCTTGATTTAAATATGGAGGGATTATTTAATGTGTAGGGAAGTGTGTTTGTGGTGAGTAGGAAAGGTTCTCTTGAAGTGGAAAAGTGGATTCTTTTTATTGTGTAGTGAGGTCTCTCTAAGGCAGTTATAAAGGTCCTTCTGAAGGGTGTTGGAGGGCTTCTTTATGTATATGGGAGGGCCCACTGTTGTTAGTTAAAAAGGCTCACAGAGGTGCCTATGATGTGAGTAAGGAGAACACTGAGTTATGAAGGGTGTTTTCTTTGAGTGTAGTAGAGGGAATCTCTGTGGTGTTTAGGGAGGCCAGTCAAAAAAGAATCATGAGAACTCTCAGGTGTCTAGGTATAGCCTTTGAAAGTAAATAGAGAGGGCTCTTTGGTGAGCAGTGAGGTTGATCTGAGATGTTCGGTTAGGGTTTGCTGAGGTGTGTACATAGGATTTGAAAAGAAGTATGACGTGTACTCACTTATCTCTGTAGGGTTTTCTCTCTGAAATGTGTAGGTACAGATCACAATATGAGTAGTGAAGTCTTTTCTATGTGTCAACAATGCACTCTGGTGTTTACAGGGTGGGTTCCTTGATATTTGTAGTGAATGTACTCTGGTCTGTGTAGTGTGAACTTGATGAGGTATTTAGGAGGATTTCACGATATTTTCTGAGTGCTCTTTAAATTTCTGGGAAGGACCCCTGAGGTTATTTGGGAGGGCTTACAGAGGTATATAGTTATGGAGCTCCGTGAATGATAGAAAGAGATCAGTGGGTCATTTCCAGAGGGCTGTTTGATGTGAGTAGTGAAAGCTCATTGAATTGAGAGGAGAGGACAACCTGATGTGGATGGGAGGGCACTATGAGTTGAGGGTTATTGTTGGGCCAATGGTGTTAGGTTCAGGATTAGGGTTAGCATTTGTGGTGTATAGGAAGAGCCTTTGTTTTGAGTTGAAAGGCTTCTCTGAGGTGTGTATTGAGGGTTCTCAAAAGTACATAAATAGGCCTCTGGTACTTAGAGTGGGCTTGTGGAGAAGTATATTTAGTATAGAAGGCTTCTAAAACAGTATAGTTTGTACACACTGAGGTATGTAGTGATGACTCTGGCATGTAGCGACTGCTCTTGAGTGAAGCAGGGAAGACTTTCTTTAATGTGTATGGAGGGTACTCTAATTGTTGTGAGTGGCTTTCAAACTTGTATTTTATGAGATGAGTAAAGGGTACTATATGAGGTGTGTTGTAGCATTCTCTTATGTGTGTCAGAGGTCTCTTAGATGTGTGTGGGAGGGCCCTCTAAGAAGTGTTTTGATGGTTCACCCAGGTGCATAGGGAATCCATACTCAGATGAATAAGAAAGACTCAGTTGTGTTCAGAAGGCCATTTAAAGAAAGTAGTGAGAGCTCTGTGTGATAAGTATGGGTGACAAAATGACATACAATTGAGACACCTATGAGTTGTTGATTGGGTGATCCATATAGTGTGTAGGTAGGTTTCCCTGATATAAGTAGGGAGAGCTCTGTGAGATTTGTATGGTAGTTTCTTTGAGGTGTAAAACAGGGATCATTGAAATACATAGCGACAGAATTCTGATATGTGTAGGGAGGGCTTTCAGAGGTGCCTAGATAGGTCCCTAATAGGATGTGAAGAGGGATATATGAGAGGTGTAGGAAGACTTTATAACTGATTAGAAAGGCTATCTAAGTAGTGTAGGGAGGGTCCGCTCAAGGCAACAGTGAGATATATCTAATATGAGTAGGGAGAACACACTGAGGTGTGATGGGATTGTTTGTTGAGGATAGTGGATGAAATCAGAGTCATTTTAGGAGGGCACTTAATGGAATATCTGAGTTTTGTACTTATGGTGTCTGGAGGTGAATAGGGAGGGTATTTTGCTGGGTAGTGAGAGTTATCTAGTAGATAAATAGGTAGAGTTTTTTGAAGTTTGTTTAAAGAGCATTCTAAAGTTTGTATGGAAGTCTGATATTTGTAGGGAGGACTCTTGATTGGGATGTATAGGGATGGTGCTCTTAGGTGAGTATTAAGAACTCCCAGGTTGTGTAGGAATGTCCCCCTAATGTGAATAAGAAGAGACATCTGAAATGAATTGGGTAGATTAACTGAGATTTGAAAGGAGAGTTCTATGAAGTGGGTTACAGGTCTACTGAATTTGAAAGCAGGGCATTTTGGATGTACAGATGTGCAGAAAACAGTTAAGTGACTGTTCTGAGATGTGTAGGAATTGCTCAATGAGATGTGTAGGAAGTATTTCTGAAATGTGTATGGAAGTCCCTCTTAGGTGTAAGGACACCTGTTGTGAGCAGGAAGGGCTTTCTCAATTGTATAGGGAAGTGTCTGTAACGTGTGTAGGTAGGGTACTCTGAAGCATGTACAGAGTTACCCCTGAGGTTTGTAGTTCAGGTGTTCCAATATGTGTTGGGAGTTATCAGGTGTGCAGCATAAATCTCTGTGGGTGAAAATCATTTTTGTCTGTGTAGGAGTGCTCTCTGGTTTGTGTACAATGGCCCTTTAAAGTTAAGAGTGAGATCCATTTGATATGAATAGGGAGAATACACTAAGGTGTGATAGGAGTGTTCTTTGAGGATATTAGAGGGGATATCCATGCTATTTAGGAAGGTAAATCCAAGAAGTATCACAAGTGGTCTTTGAGTTTTGTATGTACAACACTCACAAGTAATTAGGGAGGACTTTTTGGTGTATAGTGAGGTCTGTCTGAGATGTGTAGGTAGTGTTTGCTAAGGTGTTTAGCAAAGGCATTCTGAAGTTTGAATTAACATTTCTCTGGAATCTCTAGGGAGTACACTTTGGGATGTATGAAGAGGGTTTTCTTTATTTTTTTGGTGTTGCTCAAAAACGTGTTGAGGAAGCATCCCTAAGGTGTATATGTATGGTACAAAGTGTGTATGAAGGGCTCTTGATTTAAATAGGAAGGGTTTACTTAGATGTGTAGGGAGGTGTGTTTTAGGTGTGGAGGAAGGTTCTCTTGGTTCTCTTCATTATAGGAGGTGTCTCTGAGGTATGTAGGGAGGGCCCATTGATGGTTGTTGGAGGGCCCATTGATGTGTGTTGGAGTGGCCCCTGAAGTGAGTTGAAAGGGTTCACAGATGTGTATAGGTTGATGTTCTTTGCTGGGTAGAAAAACCTCAGTAAGTTGTTTACAGACAGCCTTTTGAGGTGAGTATTGAGAGCACTGTGAAATCAGTAGGGAGGACAAACTTATATAAACAGGAAAGATCTATAAATATTGTGTTATAGTTAGGGTGTGGCTTACAGTTTTGGGTCACGATCCATATCTTGCTCAGTGTCAGAGTCAAGGACAGCCCTCTGTGGTATGTAGGGACAGTTTGTTTTATGGTTATGGTTAGGATTAGGGTTATGTTAAGTGTCATGGCCAGTATTTTCAGTGTATAAAGAATGACTTAGTGATGAGTTGAAAGAACTCTTTGAGATGTGTATTAATAGCTTTCTAAGGTGAGTAGACAGGCTCTCTGTTGTGTTTAAAGAAGGCTTGCCAAGAAAAATAGATAGTAGAAAGTGCTTGGAAAGGAGTATATTTTGCACCCTGTGATGTATATAGACATGCCTCACTGAGGTGTGTAGGGATAGTTCTCTGAGGTGTTTAGTGACTAATCTTGATGTGGGTAGGGAGGCCACCTTTGATGTGTATGAAGGTACACTCAAGTGTGTAGGGAGTGTCCTCTGAGGTTGGTAGCATGTGGCCTCTGAGCTGTGTAAAGAGGGCTCTATGAGTTGTGTAGGAGGGTTCCATAATGTGTGACATAGGACAATTTAATGTGTGGATGTAACACTGATAAGAGTTGGGAGTGCACACAGTAGTGCAGAGGAAAGTTGCTTTGTGATGTGTAGGAAAGGTTCAGTGAGTTGTGTTTGTATGGCCTTTTGAGGGAAGAAATAAGATCTCTGAGAGATGAGTAGGAGGGCAAATTGATGCAGAAGGGAAGAGATTATGGGATTACGGTGTGGGTTGTGGTTAGGTTTAGTGTTTAGGGTCAAGGTAATGATCATGGTCAGTATCATGGTCATGGAGGGCTCTCTATTTTATGTAGGGAGGGCTTGGGGTTAGAGTTATGGTTAGGTTTAAGGTTAGGTTCAGAATCAGGGTAAGTGTTTTTGGTGTACATAGAAGGTCTATGTAGTGACTCAAAAGTGTTTTCTAAGGTGTGCATTGAAGGCTTTCTGAGGTACATAGATAGGTTATTTGAGGTATTTAGAGAGGACTTGCAAAGAAGTATAGTTATTGGGAGGGGCCTTAAAACAAGTATAGTTTGTATTCAGTGAGGTATGTACAGATGACTCTCTGAGGTGTGTAGGGATTGACTTGAGGTGATTAGACAGTGCTTTTATTTATGTGCATGGAGGATACTCTAAGGTACAGGGTTGAGGGGGCTCAAACAGGTCTATACAGTGTTTACTGAAATGAGTAGAAAGAACTCTAGTGAGTTGTGCTCAGAGAACCATTTGAGGTAAGCAGAGAGAGCTCTATGAGTATGGAGGACAAATTCATACAGAAAGGGGGTCATTTTGAGGTGTGGAGGGGAGTATCTCTTTGGTGTGTAGGTAGGATTCACTGAGATGAGTAAGGAGGGCTCTCTGAGCTTTGTTGTGTAGGTTCCCTGAGGTGTTTGGTGAGGACTCATTGAAATGCTTTGGGATGGCACACTGATATGTGAAGGGAAGTCTCTCAGGGGTGGGTAGGGTGGTCCCTATTAGGTGTGCAGAAGAATCTATGAGGGGTGTAAGAGGACTTTAAATCTGAGGAGAAACGCTGTCTCAGTTGTGTTGGGAAGGCCCTCTGAAGTGAATAGTGTGATATCTTTGATTTGAGTATGAAGAACACACTAAAGTTTGATGGGAGGATCCTTTGAAGATAGTATAAGGAATCTCTGAGGTGTTTTGGAGGAAACTCAATGGAATACCAAGAGGACTCTCTGAGTTTTGTAGTTTTGGCCTTTGGCAGTGAATAGAGAGGGATTTTTGATGAGTAGTGCAGGCTACCTGAGATGCATAGGTAGCATTTTTTGAGATTTGAGGTTTGATGAAATGGCATTCTGAGGTATGTATGGAAGCCACTCTGAGATTTGCAGAAAGGATAGTTGAATGGGGTATTTAGGAAGTGCCCTCTTTGGTGAGAGGTATGTACCCTCTAAGGGGTGTAGATATATATTTCCAAGGTGAGAAAGTGCAGATTTCTGACATGAATAAGAAGGACAAAATGAGGTTTGATAGGAGGGCTCTATGAATGTGTAATAGAGTCCTCTGAATTGTAAAATTAGTGTAGAGAGACAGTGTGTAGTATTTGGCAACTGCTCTCTGAGTTCTGTAGGGATTGATAAATAATGTGTGTAGTATAGGTTCCTATGGTGTGAATGGATGGCCCTCTGTTGTGTAGTGAGAGTGTTTGATATGAGAGTGGAGGGCTTTCTGAGATGTGGATGAAGGTGACTATGAGGTGTGTTGGAAGGGAAGGACTCTCTGATGTTTGTTGTGTAGGCTCTCTGAGGTGTGTAGAGAAGTCTCCATTAGGTGTGCAGAAGCTATCTATGAGGTATGGAAAATGGCTTTTGCCCATGCAGGAGTGCTATCTCATTTGTATACTGAGGGACCTGTGAAGTAAATACAGAGATCCATCTTATATAAGCAAAGAGAACACCCTGTGGCAGAAAGTTTCTTTTAGGATAGTAGCCAGAATCTCTCATGTGTGTAGGTAAGGCATTTGGAGGTGAGTAGGGAGAAATTTGGTGAATATTGAGGTCTATCTGAGATGTGTGGGTAGGGTTTGTTGAGGTGTGTACCACAAGGAAGCTGAGGTTTGAATAACATTTCTCTGGCATTTTTAGGGATTACTCTCTGGGGTGTATAAGGAGGGCTTTCTGAGTTGTTTAGGGTTTGCTCAATGAAGTGTGGAGAGCATGTCCCTAAGGTGTGTATGGATGGGATTTGGAGTTGTGTAGTAAGGGTTCTTACTGTGAGTAGGAATTAAATACTTAGATGTATAGGGAGGTATGTTTGATGCATATAGGAAATTTCTCTGAGGTGTGAAAGTGGATTCTTTTTATTGTGTAAGGAGGGTTCTATGAGGTATTGTGGTAGGGATCTCTGAGGGGTGTAGGAGGGCTTTATGCGGTTTGTAGGAGGGCTAATTGACATGAGTGTGAGTGCTCAATTAAGTAGGGTTTTTTTGGTGTATATGGAAGGCCAGTCAAAAGGGATTTCTGAAGAGTGTAGTAAGGGTATTATGAGGTTAATAGAAAGGTTCATTCAGATGTTTAGAAGGGCTTGAAAATAAGTACCGTATGTACTCACTTATTTCTATAGGGATCTGTCTATTTCAGGTGTGTAGGGACTACTCTTGAGACACATAGTGAGGACATTTTTTAATGTGTCAGGAGGACACTCAGATGTGTAGGGAGGTTTCTGTGATTTTTGTATGGAAATGATTCTATGCTGAGAAGGGAGGGTTTTCCTTAGGCTTAAGGTTAGTTTTTGAGGTTAGGGCTTGGATTAGGGTTATATTTATAGTTTCATATTAGAATTAGGGGGGTTAGTTTTAGAGTTAGAGGGTTAAGATTTGGTTCAGTATTGGTGTTAGGATTCAAATGAGTATTTGGATTGTAATTGGAAGGCCTCTGTGGTGTGTTGAAATGTCTCTCTGTATTGTTGTAACCACTCTCTGTGGTGTATTATGAGGGTTCTTAAGGTGAGTAAAGAAGTTGACTGAGGTGATTAGGGAAGGCTTCCAAAAAACCATAGTGAATACACACTGAGGTCTTTACGGATGTCTCTCTGAGGTGTGTAGGGACAGTTCTTCAGATGTGTAGTGAGAGTATTCTTTGATGTGTCAGCAGACAGGAAATGAAGAAGTGTACAGAGGGCCCTCTGAGGTTTGTAGGGAGTGGCCTCTAAGCTGTGTAGGCAGGGTACCATTATGTGTTTCAGAGGTCTCCTTGACATATGTAGAAGTGCCCCCTGAGATTAGTTGAGAGGGTTCACAAAGGTGAATCAAGGAGGTTCTCTGTAAAGTGTAGGAAGAGCCCGCTGAATTTTGTCTCAAGGACCATTTGAGGTAAGTAGTCAGAGATTTGTGAGATGAGTAGGAAGAACAAACTGATGAATGAGGAAAGGAACAATAATGTTATGTTTAGGGTCAGGATTTATGGTCAGGTTTAGGTTCATAGTCAGTGTCACTGTTAGGGAGGGTAACCTGGTATGTAAGGAGGGCTGAGGTTTAGGCTTAAATTAGGTAGAATTAGTATCAAGCTCAGGGTCAGGTACAGTATTTACAATTTATAGGGAAGGCTTCTGTGGTGAGTCAAAAGGACTCTATGAGAGGTATATTGAGGAATTTCTGTCAACAGTAGATAGACTTTCTGAGGTGTTTATAGTGCACTTGCAAAGAAGTTCAATTAGTAGAACTATCTTGCAAAGAAATATAATTTGTACAAACTGAGATATATAAGGGTGTCCCTCTGATGTGTGGATGAAATGCATTTGAGGTAAGTAGAACCAGCTTTATTTGATGTATAAGGAGAGTACACTTAGTTTATTTGGAAGGTGCTTTAGGTTGGTAGTATGTGACTGTGAAGCGAGGAAACTATGACAGGTTTAAGAGTTCTACAAAATGTGTTGGAGATCTTCTAGTGGTGTGTGGGAGGGTTTCCTAAGGTGAGCTTGGAGGGCTCACAGAGGTGCATAGGAAGGGTATTTTTTGAATTGCAGAAAGGGCTTAATGAGTAGTGTTTGGTGGACCTTTTAAGGTAAGGCATGAGAGCTCTGTGACATGAGTAGAAAGAAAAAACTGTTGTAGAAGGTGAGGTTCTATGAGGCTAAGTTTAAGGATAGAATAAGCACTAGTAATGTATCAAGGTCAGGGTCATGATCACTGTCAATGTTAGCAGGGAATTTCTGTGGTATATATGGTGGACTTAGTGTTAGGGTTAGAGTTAGGGTTGAGTTCTGGGTTGGGGGCAGTATTTTCAATGCATAGGGAAGGCCTTTGCTGTGAATTGAAAGGGCTCCCTTAGGCATGTATTGAGGGCTTTCTGAGGTGAGCAGATGGACTTTCTGAGGGATTTAGAAAGTACTTGAAATGAAGTGTTGTTAGTAAAGAGGACTTTTAAAGGAATCTAATTTGTACTTGCTGAGGTAGGTAGGGAAGCCTCTCTGAGGTGTGTAGAATCTGCTCTTGAGGTAAGTAGGAAGGGTTTCTTTAATGTGAGTGAAGGTTACTTTGAGGTGTGTAGAGAGGACTCTCTGAGGATGGTAACTTGCAGTCTATGATCTGTTTAGAGAAACTTTTATAAGGTCTTTAGAAGAGATCTTTGATGTGTGTCAGAGGTCTCTATGATGTTTGTGGGTGGTCCTTCTGAGATGAATTGGGAGGTGTCACTCAACTGTATAAAGAATGTGTAGTTAGATGAATAGAGAGAATTCAGTGAGTTGCTTCTGGAAGGCCTCTTTAGCTGAGTATTGAGAGCTCTGTAAGAGAAGTAGGGAGAAAACAACTGATGTAGAAGGAAGGACCTAATCAAGTGTGAAGGGGGGTCTATGTCACATGCAGGTCAGACTTGCTGAGATGTGTATGGAAGACACTCTGAGCTTTGTATTGTGGGTTCTCTGAGGTGTATAGTGAGGGCTTGTTTAAATGCATAAAAGGATGGCATTCTGGTGAGTGTATGAGGGCTCTCACATGTGTATAGGGAGTTTTCTATTAGATATGCCAATGGATCTATGGGGGTGTAAGTGGTCCATCTGACTGAGTAGAGATATTAACACAGTTGTGGATGGAGGACCCCCTGAAGTGAATAGAGAGATCTCTCTGATATGTGTAGGGAGAAAACACTGTGCTTTGATGGGAGGGTTTTTGAGGACAGTATAAGAGATCTCTGAAGTGTTTGTGAGGGCTTTCAATGGAAAATGATGGGGGCTCTCTTAGGTGTGTAAATGCAGTACCCAGAGATGAGTAGTGATAGTTTTGGATAGAAGAGAGATCTATCTGTGTTGTGTTTGTAGCACTGGCTGAGGTGTGTAGCATGGGCATTCTGAGGTGTGAAGTAACATCTCTCTGGTGTTTATAGGGAGTGCTTTCTGGGATGTATATGGAGGGTTATCTGAGTTTTTGGCATGTTGCACAATAAAGTGTGGAGGAAGCATCCCTAAGCTGTGTATGGAAGGCACTTTGAGGTGTGTAGGAAGGGCTCTTGATGTGAGTAGGATGGGATTACTTAGATGTGTAGGGGAATGAGTTTTTGGTGTGTAGTAAATGTTCTCTGGGGTGTTAAAACAGGTTCTCTTTGTGTAGGGAGGTCTCTCTGATGTATGTAGGGAGGGCCTTCTGAAAGGTGTAGGAGGGATTTATAAGGTTTGTCAGTGAACTTCTTGCTATGAGAGGGGAACTCACACAACTGAATATGTAGGGCTTTTGCAGTGTATAGGAAAGACCTCTGAAGTGAGTGGAAAGAACTGAGATGTGTAGTGAGGGCTCTCTGAGGTGAGTAGAAATTCTCTATGAGTTGTTTAAAGAGTACCACATAGAAGTATAATTAGTATAAAGCAGGTGTTTAAAGAGCACTGCATGGAAGTATATTTAGTGCAAAGGTCTTGTATAGGAATTTAATTTGTTCCCAGTAAAGTATATATGGATATCTACCTGAGGTTGTCTACACAATTAGGTACTACTTTTGGTATAAGGATGGTTTCCATTGATGTTTATGAAGCACACTATGATATGTGTAGAGAGGGGTCTTTAAGAATGGTAGTGTGCAGCTGCTGAGCTACGTAAGGAGGTGTGTATGAATTGTGTAAGAGGGCTTTATGATGCTTGTCCTAGGGCTACTTTTTGTGAGTGAGAGGGCTCCCTGATGTGAGATGGGACGGCTCACACAGTTGTACAGGTGTGTGCACTGCAAATTGTAGAAAGAACTCAGTGAGCTCTTTTTGGAGGGCCATTTGAGTTGAGTAGTAAATTTGGTAAGATGAGTAGGGAGAAAAAACTCATGTAGAAGGGAGAGTACTTTGAGGTTAAGGTTAGATTAGTCCTAGGGGTAAGGTTTAGGGTCAGGGTCAATTCATTGTTAGTTTCAGGGTCAGGGAGGACTCTGTGGCACATATGGAGGACTTAGTTGTTCTTTTTTTATTGTAAACAAATGGTATACATGTTGTTTCTCTGCTTGTACATGGAGTAAAGGCATACCATTTGTGTAAACATAAATTTACATAGGGGAATGTTGTTTGATTCATTCTGTTATTTTTTTCCTTCCCCCACCCCTCCCACCCCTCTTTTCCCTCTATACAGTCCTTCCTTCCTCCATTCTTGCCCCCCTCCCTAACCCTAACTCTAAATCTAACACTAACCCCTCCCACCCCCTATTATGTGTCATCATCCACTTATCAGCAAGATCATTCTTCCTTTGGGTTTTTGAGATTGGCTTATCTCACTTAGCATGATATTCTCCAATTTCATCCATTTGCCTGCAAATGCCATAATTTTATCATTCTTTGTGACTGAGTAATATTCCATTGTCTATACATACTACAGTTTCTTTATCCATTCATCAACTGAAGGGCATCTAGGTTGGTTCCACAATCTGGCTATGGTGAATTGAGCAGCAATGAACATTGATGTGGCTGTACCTCTGTAATATGCTGATTTTAAGTCCTTTGGGTATAGGCCAAGGAGTGGGATACCTGGGTCAAATGTTGATTCCATTCCAAGTTTTCTAAGGAATCTCCGTACTGCTTTTCAGAGTAGCTGCACTAATTTGAAGTCCCACCAGAAATGTATGAGTGTACCTTTTTCCCCCACATCCTCACCAACACCTGTTGTTGCTTGTGTTCTTGATAATTGCCATTCTAATTGGGGTGAGATGGAATCTTAGGGTGGTTTTGATTTGCATTTCTCTTATTACTAGAGATGTTGAACATTTTTTCATATGTTTCTTGATTGCTTGTAGATCTTCTTTTTGAAGTGTCTGTTCATTTCCTTAGCCTATTTGTCGATTGAGTTATTTGTATTCTTGGTGTTGAGTTTTTGAGTTCTTTATAGATTCTGGAGATTAGTGCTCTATCTGAAGTATGATTGACAAAGATATTCCCCCACTCTTAGGCTCTTTCTTCGCATTGCTGATAGTTTCCTTTGCTGAGGAAAAGCTTTTTAGTTTGACTCTATCCCAGTTATTGATTCTTGCTTTTATTTCTTGTGCTATGGGAGTCCTGTTGAGGAATTCTGGTCCTAAGCTGACATGTTGAAGAACTGGACCTACTCTTTCATCAATAATCTGCAGGGTCTCTGGTCTGATTCAAAGGTTCTTAATCCATTGTGAGTTTAGTTTTATGCATGGTGAGAGATATGGGTTTAGTTTCATTCTGTTGCATATGGATTTCCAATTTTTCCAGCACCTTTTGTTGAAGAAGCTATCGTTTCTCCATTGCATATTTTTGGCCCATTTGTCTAGTATGAGAAAATTGTATTTACTTGGGTTTGTCTGTGTCCTCTGTTCTGTACCATTGATCTACCTTTCTATTTTGGTACCAATACCATGCCATTTTTGTTATTTTGCTTTGTAGTATAGTTAAGTACCGGTATTGTGATACCCCCAGCTTCATTTTTCCTGTGAAGGATTGCCTTAGCTATTCTGGGTTTCTTCTTCTTCCAGATGAATTTCATGATTGTTTGCTCTATTTCTGTAAGGTACGTCATTGGGATTTTAATTGGAATTGCATTGAATCTGTATAGCACTTTTGGTAATATGGTCATTTTGACAATATTAATTCTGCCTATCCAAGAACATAGGAGATCTTTCCATCTTCTAAGGTTTTCTTTAATTTCTTTCTTTAGTGTTCTGTAGTTCTCATTGTAGAGGTCTTTTACCTCTTCTGTTACATTGATTCCCATGTATTTTATTTTTTTCAAAGCTCTTGTGAATGGGGTAGTTTTCCTAACTTCTCTTTCTGAAAATTCATCACTTATGTATAAAAATGAATTAGATTTATGAGCAGTGATCTTATATACTGCTACTTTACTGAATTCACTTTTGAGTTCTAAAAGTTTTCTGGTGGAATTTCCTGGTTCCTCTAAGTATATAATCATATCATCAGCAAATAGGGATAGTTTGAGTTCTGCTTTTCCTATTCGTATCCCTTTAATTTCTTTGGTCTGTCTAATTGCTCTGCTAGAGTTTCAAGGATGATATTGAATAGAAGTGGGAACAGGGGGCATCCCTGCTTTTTTCCAGTTTTTACGTGGAATGCTTTCAGTTTTTCACCATTTAGAATGATATTAGCCATGGGCTTAGCATAAATGGCCTTTACAACGTTAAGGAATGCTCCCAGTATCCCTACTTTTTCTAGTGTTTTGAGCATGAAGGGATGCTGTATTTTAACAAATGCTTTTTCTGCATCTATTGAAATAATCATGTGATTCTTGACTTTAAGTCTATTGATCTGGTGAATGACATTTATTGATTTCTGGATGTTGAAACAACCTTGCATTCCTGGGATAAAACTCATTTGATCATGGTGCACTATCTTTTTAATATGTTTTTGTATGCAATTTGCCAAAATTCTGTTGAGAATTTGTGCATTGAAATTCGTTAAAGATATTGGTCTGAAATTTTCTTTCGTCAATGTGTCTCTGTCTGGTTTAGGTATCAGGGTAATATTGGCTTCGTAGAATGAGTTTGGGAGGGTTCCCTCCTCTTCTATTTCATTGAATACTTTGAGGAGTATTGGAATGAGCTCGTCTTTAAAAGTTTTGTAGAACTCAGCTGAGAACCCATCTGCTCCTGGACTTTTCTTGTTGGGAGGCTTTTGATGACTTCTTTTATTTCATTACTTGAAATTGGTCTATTTAAATTGTGTATGTCTGGAGAACTTAGTTTTATGCTTAGGGTTAGGACTAAGTTCAGAGTAAGCATAACTATTTATGGTGTATAGGGAAGGCCATGCTGGAGAGTCAAAATTGCTCTCTGAAATGTGTATATTGAGGCCTCTGTGAGATGAGCACATAAGCTCTTTGAGGTATTTATATCGGGTTTTCCAAAAAGCATTTTTTATTCTTCCATGAAGTGTGGTTTTATTCACTGAGTTATGTAGGAACTTTGCTGATGTGTGTAGGAACTCTTCTATATTTGAATGTGGAGTGTACACTTTGTTGTGTGTGAAGGTTAAAATGAAGTGTGTAGAGAAGTTGCTCTGAAGTTGGTAGCATTTGGCCTCTGAGCTGTGTTTTGTGGACATTATGAGGTGTTCAGGGTGGTTCTATGATGTGTGTTAGAGAGCTACAAGAAGTGTGTGTGAGGGTCCTTTCAGTTGAGTTGGGAGGGTTCACTCAGGTGTATAGATAGGGTGCACTGAAATGAGTAGAAAGGTTTTATTTAGTTGTTTTTGTGTGGTTTTTTGATATGAGTAGTGAGAGTTCTGTTAGATGAGTAAGGAGGACAAGTTGATGTAGAAGGGAGGGTCCATGTTTTGAAGGGGGATCTATATGGTCTGAAGTTAGAAATCATGGAGATGAGTAGGCTGGACTCTGAGCTTTGCCATGTAGGTCAATTGAGTTGTGTAGTGAGGGCTAATTAAAATTCAGAGGGAAAGCTCTCTGACATGTGTTTGGTGGGCTCTCAGAGTTGTGTAGAGTGGTCTATATTAGGTGGGCAGAGGGATCTATGAGGAGTGTAGGACTGTTTGACATAGTAGAAATGCTATCTCAGTTATGTAGGGAGGGATTTGTACAGTGACTAGAGATGTCTCTGATATGAGTAGCGAGAATAAACTCAGGTTTGGTGAGAGGAATATTTGAGGACCGAAGACAGAAACTGTAAGTTGTTTTGGTAGGACACTCAGAAGAGTATCTTGGGGGTGTTTCAGGTTTGTAGTTGTGGCCCATGGAGGTAAATATGGAGGAATTTTTGGTTAGTTTTGAGGGCTACAAGAGATGTGTAGGTAGGGTTTTTAAAGGTTTGCTGAAAGGGTCTTCTGTGGTTTGTATAGGCGCTCTCTGAGATTTGTAGAGAGAATTGTTGAATGAGGTGTAAAAGGTGGGTGCTCATTGGTAAAAATTAAGAGTTAACTGAGGTGTGTATTTGTGAAAATCTATGGTTAGTAAACAGAGATCTCTGAGATAAATGAGGAAAAACTGATGTTTGAAAGGAGGGCTCTATGGGGTTTGTTAGAGGGCCCTCTGAATTGTGAAATTGTGGCATTCTGAGGTGTGTAGAGGCATGGTGTGTGGTGTTTAGGCAATGGTTCTCTTGTTCCAACATTGATACAGTGATTAATAAATAATGTGGAGCTGGGGAGATAGCACAGTTGGTAGAGTGCTTGCCTTGCATGCACAAGGCCCTGCGTTCAATCCCCAGCAGCGGAAAAAAAAAAAAAGTACTGTGATAAATAATGTGTGTAGGAAATGTGTCTAAATTGTGTATGGATGGCCATGTAAATTCTGTAGAAAGGGCACTTAATATGAGTAGGTAGAGCTGTGAGCTTTGTTGAGAGGTGACTGCTATGTGTGTAGGAAGTGTTCACTGAAGTGTGAAGAGAAGGTTCTCTGAGATTTGTAGTGGAGGTGATTTGAGGTGTGTAGGGAGGCCTCTATTAAGTGTGCAGGGGAATCTATGAGGGGTGTAGAAGGGCATTTGTCTGCATAGAAGTGCTCTGTTGTGTAGTTAGGACCCTCAGAAATAAATAATAAAATCTATCTGATATGACTAGGTAGAACACAATGAGATTTAATGGGAGTATTCTTTGAGTGTAATAGGGGGGATCACTACATTGTTTAGGGAGGGCACTCAACAGTGTATCCAGAGTCTTCTCTGAGGTGTGTCAGACCAACCCTCAGAGGTGTATAGAGAGGGCATTTTGGAGAGTAGTAAGTTGTATCCAAGTTGTGTAGAAGGGTGTGCTGTTGTTTGTACATGGGAATTCTGAAGTTTGAATTAACATCTCACTGGAATTTTCAGGGAGTACACTCTGGGGTGTATATGAAAGGCTTTCTGAGTTGTATAAGTATTGCTAAATAAAGTGTGGAGACAGTGTCCCTATGGGGTATATGAATGCGAATTTGAGGTGTGTATAAAAAACTCTTGGTATTAGTAGGAAGTGATTATTTAGACATGTAGGGAAGTGAGTTTGAGGTGTGAAGAAAAGATTCTCTGAGGTGTTAAGTGTTTTCTCATTTTTATGTAGGGTGGGCTCTCTGACATGTAAGGAGGGCCCTCTGAAGGGTGTAGGAGGGTTTTATGAGGTTTGTAGGAAGTCTTATCCATGAAAGCATAAGTATTCACTTAAGTGAATAAAAGAGTTATTTGCAGTGTATAGGAAAGGTCTCTGTGGTGAGTCAATAGTTGTCTCTGAGTTGTGTATTGTAGATTCTCTGAGGTAAGTAGAAAGGCTTTCTAAGGTGTTTAGAGAAGACTTGCTAAGAAGTATAGTTACTAGGGCTTGTGAAGTACTAGTTTGTACTCATTCAAATATGTAATTATGACTCTCTGAGGTGTGGAGGGAAAGATAAATGTGGCACTCTTTTAAAGGATAGTATCACATCTTGATCAACATCAAATTAAATGAGTCACAAATAAAAGACACCAATATAAACACATACAAAAATTTCTGGGATCTGGTCTTATCCAAATGGGAATCTGAGTGGACGGCTAGACTCTACTCACTTCCAATGGCCTCTCCTGTTTCACCTCTGGTCTTCCTGGGAAATATATCCATAGTTGTTGGTCCCAACATTGATATAGTGCTTCCAATCTTGGGAAAGACCCCTACAAGGGAATTTTCTGAGAAATAAGCATCCAAAGATGAGTGGATAACAAGAACTCATGGCTCTGTACTTTCTGTCTGAACAGAAGTGAGCAGAATGGGAGTTTATCTAGAATGTGGATGCCTAGTTACAAGAGTTCCAAGTTCTGTATGTTCTACTGCCAAGGAAGTGAGGTCACTTCCTTGGGGACTCCACACCCAAAGCCCTTTCTCACACAAGATGTTCCTAATGTCCAACTGAGATGGAGTTTCCTCCCTCCTTCCCTTGACATTTACACAAGTGGACATGGTTACACCAGCAAACCCTGAATCTGGTCCCCGGACTGTCCCAGGTGTAGCCAACACACCTGGTATGGAGAGACAGTTGGAATCAGACTCATTTCCTCCTTCTCATCATGTAGGTGGTCCTGAAGAAGTCATTATACCTTACAAGACCTGAATACTTTTGCCATTTATTCCCCTGGGATTATTCTAGTATATGCTTTTGAAGTTGTCATCAGGTGTATAAGGCCATTTATATACATACTCATTGGGAACCCTAATGTATGAGTCATGTATGTGTAATGCACCAAAATACAGAAAACACAGCACAGAAAGGAGAGTGACAAGGGATGACATACAACTCTACCATAATGTGAGTCCAACAGTAAAAGAGGGGAAGTTGCCTTCTGCCTTTTCCTTGTTTCCACTCTGCCACACTGGAAGTATGTCATGACTGATTTTTAGAGATAGACTCCCTGTGCCATAGTCCTTCCAATTCTTCGTGTGCAATTTAGAATTGTTTCAATATTTCTTCTCATTGTATGATGTGGGTACACTACAAGGGATCACTGGCACCAGATAATTCTATTGTGCAAAGCCTGTAGCTTCCCCATCTAAATGAATCCACATCAGCAGCAGGTTTCAAAGAAAAATAAATAAGCAAGAGTCATGGTATTTCATTTCCAAGATGTAGTCATCAGAAATCTCATTTCTTTGTCTCCATAGTCCATAGCAGTGACACTGCTGTAATTCCAGAGATTTTCTTGAAAAAGTTTGTGTGGCATCAGGCAAAGTTCCAGGGACCCCATTAAATACCAAGGACCTGGCATTTCTGTTTCCATTTCTAAATGCTTCATGTGCATAAAAATATTTTGGTTATAAAATTACTGAATGCAATTTTTATCAAGAAGAAATAATGGTGTGAAATTGCCAAAACTTTGTTCAATGTCATGGTCATAACCATGGCAGTGGAATTCTCTTTCTCTATTTCTTTAGGGAATGTCTGCATTCCTTCTTTCAAGGTCATAGCAGGTCACTTCTTTTTGTGTATGTTTTTGAAGACAGTTTCTTTCTATTCTTCAAACTAAAATTTGGAAAGAAGGCTCTGGTAGAAGAACAAAAAACCAACTCAGAAGTCAATATTTATTCAATAGTTAAGGTTACTGGAGCAGAGAGAAGGACTGACAATTCAGTTTAAAAATAAGAAAAGGACTAGGTAACCACTCTCTTCAGGGGATAGTCATTAATCTAATGCAGGTTCACTGAGTGACCTGTGCCCACTTTCAAATGAACACAGAAGCTGATATCCTTCTCTTCTATTAAGAAATATCAAAAAATACCAAACCATCTCAAAGGCTTACAACCATCTTCCTTGCGCACACAGAACTAATTGGCTTCTCATTACCTTCCCACAAAAGTGAGAATCTGATGATAGACCACTGGCTTGGAAAGACTCGAATATCAATACTCATATGCACAGTCACCACTGTTGGAGGCTCCCAGGATAGGGCATTGCTGAATGCTTCTGTGTTCCTTGAAATTTACTGGGAAACAACAAATGAGGAGGGTCACCACATGAAAGACCTGCAATTGTGAATGGTGCTGAGTTTGGTAAGCCCTTAGGCACCAGTAAATTTGAAAAAAGGAAATATTCCCTGTTTTTTAAGCTGGTAAAAATCACAAGTCACAGAAAATTCTCCCCTCTTATCTCCTGATCCTGTAGGTATTCATCTTATGATATTATGCCATTGGTTGATAACATTCCCTACCCACTAAGTTTTTTTCAGGAAGGAGAAAGAGTCCTGTATGAGCTTTGGCAGACCTGATAGGACCGTGAAATGATCAGAAGTTCAGTCAGTTTCCAAGTTACTGTTAAAAGCCTTTAAGCTAACAAGGTCAGCTAATGATAATTTCTCTTTATTGACCACTCTTGGAAAATGCATATAAATTGATTTGCTGAGATTGTTGCTTAATTCTACAAAACAGTAGAAAAAAGAAATCACAGAAAAGAGGTGACGAATCCTCAGTTCCAGGATTTGATTCCACTGGCAACAAATTCACTCTCTTAACAAAGAAGTCACATGAACAAGTATATCAAAAGAGTCTACCTGAGTGTTAGTCACTTGCCTCTAATACATCTTTCTTCAATATCCTCAACATGGTTCTGTACCCAGTTGTCCCACTACTAACATTCACACTCTGAAGCACAGCATCACCCAGTCCAAACACTGAGGCACCAACTCTGAGGGCTGTACTATTCCCTTTCTAAGAAAAGCATCCAAGACAAAGCTGTAGTGTGCCAAACTCTCAATAGAAAAATCACAAGAACATACATTCTTTTAAAATTATGATTTTTCTGACAGCTAGACCAACATAGACAAAATAAAAATTTAGAGTGATATATTATGAGCACAGCTTCCCTACTGAAATCAAAATTAGGCAAATTCAGTGATTAAAGGCACAGTGTAAAGCGAAGAACAATCAATGGCAGTGTGAGATTGAGAGACCCTGGCAACACAGCCCATAGACTTTACCCTCTGCTCTTGTGTTAGTAAGGAGCTGTAAGGTAGTGCAGGCTACATATGTCCCTCCTCATGTCCTCACACCTTCAGCTGTGTACTCAGGGTTTGGTGATCCTGACAAAGAGACCATGGAACTTAGGGGCCACCTAGTTGGTCTGAGGTGCAAGACTGCATCTTAGATCTGAAGGGTCAAGTCCCAGGTGACATGGAACCCTGCATATGACCGGTTTGTGTCATTGCAGTTGCCTTATTGATGACATGTTCCTCCCAGAGAAGTGGGACAAAGACAATACTTTTTATGTGGCTTGATCAGCTGTCTTCTGAACTCTTTCAGTTACTAGACATGGTTTGTTTCTAATGGAGCCTGTTGAGAACTTGCATCCTGGTTCCAGTTAGTGCTCTGTCTTACCTCTCTGCTTGCTCCCAGTGTAGCTCATGAAGAGCAGCCCTAGTCATGGGATTCTATAATAGTATGGATTCTATAATAGGACTAAAATCCACAGGACAACTATTATGTCACTTTTGGATTGTGTAGTATTGGTATTACTATTAATAACTAAGGACAAATTGCATTATCTTTAGGTGTTTTATTATGATATTATTTTTGCATAATAGCCTACATAACAGCTATTATATTTGTTATGAATGTTATTGCACACCTCTTCTATCAATATCCAAGGTCTGTAGAAGCTATTATGTTGACATTAAATGTTATACTATGGATAATATAATAATATCAACACCTCAGGGTCATTATTATATTAGTTGTACTTCCTATGGTATGAATATTATATCAATATTAAAAGGCAGTTATTATATCAGTTTTACATGTCATAGTATGGATATCATATTAGTATTAAAAGTCACAAATAATTCTTTAGGTCATTTTTAGAAACTCAAGTATGCATATCATCTTAGGATTAAAATCAACATGGTAGTTAATACATTAATTTTAATAATAACTCATAAAAAGTATTAAATGACAAAAATGCAGATATTTTATTAGCTTAAGGTTGTATTATATAAATATGCTAATGTTAAATGCTACAGAACACCTGTTTACTAGTTTTAGGTGTTATATCAAGGATATTAAATGAATATTAAAATCCACATGTAAGTTTTTATATTGGATTCAGGTTTTATGGAATAGATGGCATATAGTAATATTAAAGGCTAGAGAACATATATTTCATTGTTTTTTTAGGTGATAAAATGTATGTCATATTAATATTTCAAGGTAGAGGGGAGCTAGTATATTCATTTTAGATGCTAGACTATGAATAACACATTAGATTTAGAGGCCACAGCACAGCTTCTATAATTATATTTGATTCTCTAGTTTGGATATTATATTAGTATTTGAGTAGTCTGAATGGCTGTGATATCCATTTCTGATGTTGTAATATCAGGCACATTATATTAATATTAAAAGATAGAACAGCTCTTGTATAGTTTTCCATGCTATTGTATGCATATACTCTTAAAAAAAGGACATGGAATGGTCAAAATAGGAATATTGTATTATTATTGAAGTCTACAGGGGAGCTATTATATTATAATTTAAATGGTCACTATGAATATTATAATCATCTTTGAGGTTCCAGGGAATATACTATATTAGTTTAATGTTCAATAGTAAGAATATTTCTTTAGCATTAATGACCACATGGCAGCTATTCCTTTTAGAGGGTAAAACAAATTTATCACATTCATATTAAGGGTACCAAGACAGGCAGCTATTCTCTTACGTTTAGATTTTATAGAATGGAAAGCATATTAGTATGAACAGCCAGAGGCTAGTGATTACAACAGTTTTAATGCTATAGTATGAATATAATATCAGTATAGAAAGAACAAGGGACAATTTAAAAAATAACGGAATTATTTTTTAAATTTAATTTAATTAATTTATTTTTTTGTGTTGCTCAGAATTGAACCCAGTGCCTCACTTGTACTATGCAAGTGTTCTAAGAGAAAGTCACCTGCGGGCTCTCTTCACGGGGTGATCCAAGATGGCGGCCTAGAGGGAGACTGCATCCCCATTCGCTCCAGAACCCAGGAGTTAAGAAGGGGAGGCATTGAGAAACTCGGACTGAAGTGGAACCACAGGTGAGTCTGCCCACTGGGTAAAGCTTGGCCTGGGTGGCAGGCCCAGATAGAGGTGGCTTATCGGAGCCAGGCAGGGCAGCTAGAGTCATCCACAGGCAGCCCTGCGCACTCCGGCGGTGGGCCCCGCCCACACAGCCAGCTTCTCCAGGTTCTCGGAACGGAACTGGCCTGCTAGTGAGAGCCTTTCTGAACAGAGCAGGCTCCGAGTCCCGGAGCCGCTGCAGCGCAGTGTACTCCTGCAAAGAACCAGCGGAGAGCCTCGATCTGCAAGCAGCCTCAGAGATAAGGGCAGGGCAGCCAGAGACCTCTTCAGGCGGCTCTGCCCACTCCGGCTGCGGGCTCTCTTCACGGGGAGATCCAAGATGGTGGCCTAGAGGGAGACTGCACCCCCGGTCACTCCAGAACCCAGGAGCTAAGAGGGGGAGGCATACAGAGACTCGGACTGAAATAGAGCCACGGGTGAGTCTGCCCACTGGGTAAAGCTCAGCCCGGGTGGCAGGCCCAGATAGAGGTGGCTTAGTGGAGCCAGGCAGGGCAGCTTGAGTCTTCCCAAGGCAGTCTTCCACACTCCGGCAGTGGGCTCTTCCCACACGGCCAGCTGAACAGTGCAGGCCCACAGTGAGAGCATTTCCGCACAGAACCAGTTCCGAAACGTGGAACCAGTAGGGGGCTAGGGGCAGTTTTCTTCGAATGAGCTGCTTTATCAGATTCCTCCAAGATATCAGGCTACTGAAGGCTGGGAGGTGATACACTGGAAATCTACTGGGACACTATAAGCCAATAGTGGAAAACTGCAATATCTCAGAGTCCCACTGACAGCTGACCATTATGAGAAAACAAGGGAAGAAAATGTCCCAAACAAACCTAGATACTACATCAATAAAACCCAATGACAGCACAGCAGAAGAAATGTCAGAAAGGGAGTTCAGAATGTACGTAATTAAAATGATCAGGGAAGCTAATGAGGAGATGAAAGAGCAAATGCAGGCATTGAAGGAGGAGATGAAAGAGCAAATGCAGGCATTAAATGATCGCACCAATCAACAGATAAAAGACCAAATACGGGAAGCAAGAGATCATTTCAATAAAGAGTTAGAGATACTGAAAAAAAAAACCAAACTGAAATTCTTGAAATGAAGGAAACAATAAACCAAGTTAAAAACTCCATAGAAAGCATAACCAATAGGATAGAACACCTGGAAGACAGAACCTCAGACATTGAAGACAAAATATTTAACCTTGAAAACAAAGTTGAACAAACAGAGAAGATGGTAAGAAATCATGAACAGAATCTACAAGAACTATGGGATATCATGAAAAGGCCAAATTTGAGAATTATTGGGATTGAGGAAGGCTTAGAGAAACAAACCAAAGGAATGAACAATCTATTCAATGAAATAATAACAGAAAATTTCCCAAATCTGAAGAATGAAATGGAAAACCAAGTACAAGAGGCTTATAGAACTCCAAACATACAAAATTACAACAGATCCACACCAAGGCACATTATTATGAAAATACCTAACATACAAAATAAAGACAGAATTTTAAAGGCCGCGAGAGTAAAGAATCAAATTACATTCAGAGGGAAACCAATAAGAATATCAGCAGATTTTTCAATCCAGACCCTAAAAGCTAGAAGGGCCTGGAACAACATATACCAAGCCCTGAAAGAAAATGGATGCCAACGAAGAATCTTATACCCAGCAAAACTTACCTTCAAATTTGATGATGAAATAAGATCCTTCCATGATAAACAAAAGCTAAAGGAATTTACAAAAAGAAAGCCAGCATTACAGAACATTCTCAGCAAAATATTCCATGAGGAAGAGATGAAAAACAACGATGCAAATCAGCAACAGGAGGCGCTAGCCTAAAGGAATAGCCAAATAAAGGAGAAACCAAATCATGTCAAAAACAAATATGAGTCGATTGACAGGGAATACAAATCATATCACAATAATAATCCTGAATGTTAATGGCCTGAATTCATCAATCAAAAGACACAGACTGGCAGATTGGATTAAAAAGAAAAATCCAACAATATGCTGCCTGCAAGAGACTCATCTCATAGAAAGAGACACCCATAGAATAAAGGTGAAAGGATGGGGAAAAACATACCATGCACACGGACACAGCAAAAAAGCTGGAGTATCCATCCTCATCTCAGATAATGTGGACTTCAAACTAAAACTAGTAGAAGGGATAAAGAAGGACATTACATGCTGCTTAAGGGAAGCATAAATCAGCAAGACATAACAATCATAAATATCTATGCCCCGAACATTGGCTCATCCACGTACGTCAAACAAATCATACTCAATTCCAGAAATCAAATAGACCACAACACAATAATACTAGGCGATTTTAACACACCTCTCTCACCACTGGATAGACTGTCCAAACAAAAATTGAATAAAGAAACTATAGATCTCAACAACACAATCAGCAATTTAGACTTAACGGACATATATAGAATATACCATCCAACAAAGAATGAATACACTTTCTTCTCAGCAGCACATGGATCCTTCTCTAAAATAGACCATATTTTATGCCACAAAGCTACTGTTAGTAAATACAAGAAGATAGAGATACTACCTTGTACTCTATCAGATCATAATGGATTGAAATTAGAAATAAATGACAGAATTAAAAACAGAAACTTCTCCAATACCTGGAGACTAAATAATACACTATTATATGATGAATGGATAACAGAAGACATCAGGAGGGAAATAAAAAAATTCTTAGAAGTAAACGAGAACAAAGACACATCATATCAAAATCTCTGAGACACTATGAAAGCAGTACTTAGAGGAAGATTTATTTCAAGGGGGGCATTCAAAAAAAGAAGTAGAAATCAACAAATAAATGACTTAACACTACAGCTCAAAGCACTAGAAAAAGAAGAGCAGACCAATACCAAAAGTAGTAGAAGACAGGAAATAGTTAAAATCAGAGCCGAAATCAACGAAATTGAAACAAAAGAAACAATCGGAAAAATTAACAAAATAAATAGTTGGTTCTTTGAAAAAATAAATAAAATTGATAAACCCTTAGCCACACTAACAAAGAGAAACAGGGAGAAAACTCAAATTACTAAAATTCGGAATGAAGAAGGAAACATCACAACAGACACGAGTGAAATACAAAACATAAATAGAAGCTATTTCGAAAATCTATACTCCAACAAAACAGAAAACCTCGAAGACATCAACAAATTTCTAGAGACATATGAACTACCTAAACTGAACGAGGAGGACATACACAACTTAAATAAACCAATTTCAAGCAATGAAATAGAAGAGGTCATCAAAAGCCTACCAACAAAGAAAAGTCCAGGACCAGATGGGTTCTCAGCCGAGTTCTACAAAACCTTTAAAGAAGAGCTCATTCCAATACTCCTCAAACTATTCCATGAAATAGAAGAGGAGGGAACCCTCCCAAACTCGTTCTATGAAGCCAATATCACCCTGATACCTAAACCAGACAGAGACACATCAAGGAAAGAAAATTTCAGACCATAATTCTTAATGAATATCGATGCAAAAATTCTCAACAAAATTTTAGCAAATCACATACAAATATATATTAAAAAGATAGTGCACCACGATCAAGTGGGTTTTATCCTAGGGATGCAAGGTTGGTTCAACATTCGGAAATCAATAAATGTCATTCACCATATCAACAGACTTAAAGTTAAGAATCACATGATTATTTCAATAGATGCAGAAAAAGCATTCAATAAAATACAGCATCCCTTCATGCTCAAAACACTAGAAAAAATTGGGGTAGTGGGAACATTCCTAAACATTATAACGGCCATCTACGCTAAGCCCATGGCTAATATCATTCTAAATGGTGAAAAACTGAAAGTGTTCCCCCTAAAAACTGGAACAAGGCAGGGATGCCCTCTTTCACTGCTTCTATTCAACATCGTCCTTGAGACTCTAGCCAGAGCAATCAGACAAACCAAAGAAATTAAAGGGATACGAATAGGATAAGAAGAACTCAAACTATCCCTGTTCGCTGATGACATGATTATATATTTAGAGGAACCTGGAAATTCCACCAGAAAACTTTTAGAACTCATAAGTGAATTCAGTAAAGTAGCAGGTTACAAGATCAATGCTCATAAATCCAATGCATTTTTATACATAAGTGATGAATCTTCAGAAAGAGAAATTAGGAAAACTACCCCATTCACAATAGCATCGAAAAAAATAAAATACTTGGGAATCAATCTCACAAAAGAGGTGAAAGACCTCTACAATGAGAACTATAGAACACTAAAGAAAATTAAAGAAAACCTTAGAAGATGGAAAGATCTCCCATGTTCCTGGATAGGCAGAATTAATATCGTCAAAATGGCTATACTATCTAAAGTGCTATACAGATTCAATGCAATTCCATATTAAAATCCCAATGATGTCCCTTGCAGAAATAGAGCAAGCAATTATGAAATTCATCTGGAAGAATAAAAAACCTAGAATAGCTAAAGCAATCCTCAGTAGCAAGAGCGAAGCAGGGGGTATTGCAATACCAGATCTTCAACTCTACTACAAAGCAATAGTAACAAAACGGCATGGTATTGGTACCAAAATAGACAGGTAGATCAATGGTACAGAATAGAGGACATGGACACAAACCCAAATAAATACAATTTTCTCATACTAGACAAAGGTTCCAACAATATGCAATGGAGGAAAGATACCCTCTTCAACAAATGGTGCTGGGAAAACTGGAAAACCATATGCAATAGAATGAAATTAAACCCCTATCTCTCACCCTACACAAAACTCAACTCAAAATGGATCAAGGACCTCGGAATCAGACCAGAGACCCTGCATCTTATAGAAGAAAAAGTAGGTCCAAATCTTCAACTTGTTGGCTTAGGATCAGACTTCCTTAACAGGACTCCCATAGCACAAGAAATAAAAGCAAGAATCAACAACTGGGATAGATTCAAACTAAAAAGCTTTCTCTCAGCAAAGGAAACTATCAGAAATGTGAAGAGAGAGCCTACAGAGTGGGAGAATATCTTTGCCAACCATACCTCAGATAGAGCGCTAATTTCCAGAATCTATAAAGAACTCAAAAAACTCTACACGAAGAATACAAATAATCCAATCAACAAATAGGCTAAGGAAATGAACAGACACTTCACAGAAGAAGATGTACAAGTAATCACCAGATATATGAAAAAATGTTCAACATCCCTAGTAATAAGGGAAATGCAAATCAAAACTACCCTAAGATTTCATCTGCACCCCAATTAGAATGGCGATTATCAAGAATACAAGCAACAATAGGTGTTGGCGAGGATGTGGTGAAAAAGGAACACTCATACATTGCTGGTGGGGTTGCAAATTAGTGCAGCCACTCTGGAAAGCAGTGTGGAGATTCCTCAGAAAGCTTGGAATGGAAACACCATTTGACCCAGCTATCCCACTCCTTGGCCTATACCCAAAGGACTTAAAATCAGCATACTACAGAGATACAGCCACATCAATGTTCATTGCTGCTCAATTCACCATAGCCAGATTGTGGAACCAACCTAGATGCCCTTCAGTTGATGAATGGATAAAGAAACTGTGGCATATTTATACAATGGAATATTACTCCGCAATGAAGAATGATAAAATTATGGCATTTGTAGGCAAATGGTCGAAATTGGAGAATATCATGCTAAGTGAGATAAGCCAATCTCAAAAAACTAAAGGACGAATGATCTCGCTGATAAGCGGATGAGGACATATAATGGGGGGTGGGACGGGCTAGCATTAGGTTTAGGGTTAGGTTTAGAGTTAGGCTAAGGAGAGCGGTAAGAATGAAGGAAAGAAGGACTGTGTAGAGGGAAAAGAGGGGTGGAAACCCAGCACCAAAGGACAGTTTTTATATGAGTTTAAGAGGCCACATATTCCACATTATATATATTTGAAAGGACTCAAGGAAACTATTAATTTTGAATGTAAAATGATTGATAATATGTTGGCCTTAAAAGCTAAAGGACAACTACTATATTAGTTATCAATTCTAATGTATGAATATTATGTTAATACTAAAGGACACAGTGCATACTAAGGATATTATGTGAGTGTCAGCAGTCACATTAAGGGTATTAGTGTCTTCAGTCACAGTGAGTGTATTATGGGACTCTCAGCTTCCACAGTGAGGATATTATGTTAGTGTCAGAGGTCAAGTGTAAACATACGAGTGTCAGAGAACAGAGAGAAGGTATTTATGTGAGTTTCTTGTGACAGAGTTATGATATTAGCTGAATGTAAGTGGTCAAATGAGGTAGGTATTAGATTTTGTTTTGGTGAATATTCATGTGTGGAAAAGCATGATGCTCACAATGATCTCAATCACATAAAATGTGCTATTGTGTATATACACTCATGACCTGGAAGGCAAGGCCAAGTAAGCTGCTAGCAAATTACTAACTTTGTTCTTTGTTTGTATTATTATTTTTTTCTCTAATTTACATGTTTTTTTTAATTGTATACAAATGGGATACATGTTGTTTCTCTATTTGTACATAGAGTCAAGGCATACCATTTGTGTAATCATACGTTTACATAGGGCAATGATGTTTATTTTTTTCCCTTCCCCCCCACCCCTCCCACCCCTCTTTTCCCTCTATACAGTCCTTCTTTCCTTCATTCTTACCGCTCTCCTTATCCCTAACCCTAAACCTAACCCTAAACCTAATGCTAACCCCTCCCACCCCCATTATATATCCTCATCCGCTTATCAGCGAGATCATTCGTCCTTTAGTTTTTTGAGATACGCTTATCTCACTTAGCATGATATTCTCCAATTTCGTCCATTTGCCTACTAATGCCATAATTTTATCATTCTTTATTGCGGAGTAATATTCCATTGTATAAATATGCCACAGTTTCTTTATCCATTCATCAACTGAAGGGCATCTAGGTTGGTTCCATAATCTGGCTATGGTGAATTGAGCAGCAATGAACATTGATGTGGCTGTATCTCTGTAGTATGCTGATTTTAAGTCCTTTGGGTATAGGCCAAGGAGTGGGATAGCTGGGTCAAATGGTGTTTCCATTCCAAGCTTTCTGAGGAATCTCCACACTGCTTTCCAGAGTGGCTGCACTAATTTGCAACCCCACCAGCAATGTATGAGTGTTCCTTTTTCACCACATCCTCGCCAACACCTATTGTTGCTTGTATTCTTGATAATCGCCATTCTAATTGGGGTCAGATGAAATATTAGGGTAGTTTGATTTGCATTTCCCTTATTACTAGGGATGTTGAACATTTCTTCATATATCTGTTGATTACTTGTACATCTTCTTCTGTGAAGTGTCTGTTCATTTCCTTAGACCATTTGTTGATTGGATTATTTGTATTCTTCGTGTAGAGTTTTTTGAGTTCTTTATAGATTCTGGAAATTAGCGCTCTATCTGAGGTATGGTTGGCAAAGATATTCTCCCACTCTGTAGGCTCTCTCTTCACATTTCTGATAGTTTCCTTTGCTGAGAGAAAGCTTTTTAGTTTGAATCTATCCCAGTTGTTGATTCTTGCTTTTATTTCTTGTGCTATGGGAGTCCTGTTAAGGAAGTCTGATCCTAAGCCAACAAGTTGAAGATTTGGACCTACTTTTTCTTCTATAAGATGCAGGGTCTCTGGTCTGATTCCGAGGTCCTTGATCCATTTTGAGTTGAGTTTTGTGTAGGGTGAGAGATAGGGGTTTAATTTCATTCTATTGCATATGGTTTTCCAGTTTTCCCAGCACCATTTGTTGAAGAGGCTATCTTTCCTCCATTGCATATTTTTGGAACCTTTGTCTAGTATGAGAAAATTGTATTTATTTGGGTTTGTGTCCATGTCCTCTATTCTGTACCATTGATCTATCATTCTATTTTGGTACCAATACCATGCCGTTTTTGTTACTATTGCTTTGTAGTAGAGTTGAAGATCTGGTATTGCAATACCCCCTGCTTCGCTCTTGCTACTGAGGATTGCTTTAGCTATTCTAGGTTTTTTATTCTTCCAGATGAATTTCATAATTGCTTGCTCTATTTCTGCAAGGTACATCATTGGGATTTTAATATGGAATTGCATTGAATCTGTATAGCACTTTAGGTAGTATAGCCATTTTGACAATATTAATTCTGCCTATCCAGGAACATGGGAGATCTTTCCATCTTCTAAGGTTTCCTTTAATTTTTTTCTTTAGTGTTCTATAGTTCTCATTGTAGAGGTCTTTCACCTCTTTTGTGAGATTGATTCCCAAGTATTTTATTTTTTTGAGGCTATTGTGAATGGGGTAGTTTTCCTAATTTCTCTTTCTGAAGATTCATCACTTATGTATAAAAATGCATTGGATTTATGAGCATTGATCTTGTAACCTGCTACTTTACTGAATTCATTTATGAGTTCTAAAAGTTTTCTGGTGGAATTTCCAGGTTCCTCTAAATATATAATCATGTCATCAGCGAACAGGGATAGTCTGAGTTCTTCTTTTCCTATTCGTATCCCTTTAATTTCTTTGGTTTGTCTGATTGCTCTGGCTAGAGTCTCAAGGACGATGTTGAATAGAAGCGGTGAAAGAGGGCATCCCTGCCTTGTTCAAGTTTTTAGGGGGAACACTTTCAGTTTTTCACCATTTAGAATGATATTAGCCATGGGCTTAGTGTAGACTGGCCTTTATAATGTTAAGGAATGTTCCCACTACCCCAATTTTTTCTAGTGTTTTGAGCATGAAGGGATGCTGTATTTTATCGAATGCTTTTTCTGCATCTATTGAAATAATCATGTGATTCTTAACTTTAAGTCTGTTGATATGGTGAATGACATTTATTGATTTCCGAATGTTGAACCAACCTTGCATCCCTGGGATAAAACCCACTTGATCGTGGTGCACTATCTTTTTAATATATATTTGTATGCGATTTGCTAAAATTTTCTTGAGAATTTTGCGTCGATGTTCATTAAGGATATTGGTCTGAAATTTTCTTTTCTCGATGTGTCTCTGTCTGGTTTAGGTATCAGGGTGATATTGGCTTCATAGAACGAGTTTGGGAGGGTTCCCTCCTCTTCTATTTCATGGAATAGTTTGAGGAGTATTGGAATGAGCTCTTCTTTAAAGGTTTTGTAGAACTCGGCTGATAACCCATCTGATCCTGGACTTTTCTTTGTTGGTAGGCTTTTGATGACCTCTTCTATTTCATTGCTTAAAATTGGTTTATTTAAGTTGTGTATGTCCTCCTCGTTCAGTTTAGGTAATTCATATGTCTCTAGAAATTTGTTGATGTCTTCGAGGTTTTCTGTTTTGTTGGAGTATAGATTTTCGAAATAGCTTCTAATTATGTTTTGTATTTCACTCGTGTCTGTTGTGATGTTTCCTTGTTCATTCCGAATTTTAGTAATTTGAGTTTTCTCCCTCTTTCTCTTTGTTAGTGTGGCTAAAGGTTTATCAATTTTATTTATTTTTTCAAAGAACCAACTATTTATTTTGTTAATTTTTCCAATTGTTTCTTTTGTTTCGATTTCGTTGATTTCGGCTCTGATTTTAACTATTTCCTGTCTTCTACTACTTTTGGTATTGGTCTGCTCTTCTTTTTCTAGCGCTTTGAGCTGTAGTGTTAAGTCGTTTATTTGTTGATTTCTACTTCTTTTTTGAATGCACCCCATGAAATAAATCTTCCTCTAAGTACTGCTTTCATAGTGTCCCAGAGATTTTGATATGATGTGTCTTTGTTCTCGTTTACTTCTAAGAATTTTTTTATTTCCCTCCTGATGTCTTCTGTTATCCATTCATCATATAATAGTGTATTATTTAATCTCCAGGTATTGGAGAAGTTTCTGTTTTTTATTCTGTCATTTATTTCTAATTTCAATCCATTATGATCTGATACAGTACAAAGTAGTATCTCTATCTTCTTGTATTTGCTAACAGTAGCTTTGTGGCATAAAATATGGTCTATTTTAGAGAAGGATCCATGTGCTGCTGAGAAGAAAGTGTATTCGTTCTTTGTTGGATGGTATATTCTATATATGTCCGTTAAGTCTAAATTGTTGACTGTGTTGTTGAGATCTATAGTTTCTTTATTCAATTTTTGTTTGGACGATCTATCCAGTGGCAAGAGAGGTGTGTTAAAATCGCCTAGTATTATTGTGTTGTGGTCTATTTGATTTCTGGAATTGAGTATGATTTGTTTGACGTACGTGGATGAGCCAATGTTCGGGGCATAGATATTTATGATTGTTATGTCTTGCTGATTTATGCTTCCCTTAAGCAGCATGTAATGACCTTCTTTATCCCTTCTGACTAGTTTTGGTTTGAAGTCCACATTATCTGAAATGAGGATGGATACTCCAGCTTTTTTGCTGTGTCCGTGTGCATGGTATGTTTTTCCCCATCCTTTCACCTTTAGTCTATGGGTGTCTCTTTCTATGAGATGAGTCTCTTGCAGGCAGCATATTGTCGGATTTTTCTTTTTAATCCAATCTGCCAGTCTGTGTCTTTTGATTGATGAATTCAGGCCATTGACATTCAGGGTTATTATTGTGATATGATTTGTATTCCCAGTCAATTGACTCATATTTGTTTTTGACATGATTTGGTTTCTCCTTTATTTGGCTATTCCTTTAGGCTAGCGCCTCGTGTTGCTGATTTGCATCGTTGTTTTTCATCTCTTCCTCATGGAATATTTTGCTGAGAATGTTCTGTAATGCTGGCTTTCTTTTTGTAAATTCCTTTAGCTTTTGTTTATCATGGAAGGATCTTATTTCATCGTCAAATTTGAAGGTAAGTTTTGCTGGGTATAAGATTCTTGGTTGGCATCCGTTTTCTTTCAGGGCTTGGTATATGTTGTTCCAGGCCCTTCTAGCTTTTAGGGTCTGGATTGAAAAATCTGCTTATATTCTTATTGGTTTCCCTCTGAATGTAATTTGATTCTTTTCTCTCACGGCCTTTAAAATTCTGTCTTTATTTTGTATGTTAGGTATTTTCATAATAATGTGCCTTGGTGTGGGTCTGTTGTAATTTTGTATGTTTGGAGTTCTATAAGCCTCTTGTACTTGGTTTTCCATTTCATTCTTCAGATTTGGGAAATTTTCTGTTATTATTTCATTGAATAGATTGTTCATTCCTTTGGTTTGTTTCTCTAAGCCTTCCTCAATCCCAATAATTCTTAAATGTGATCTTTTCATGATATCCCATAATTCTTGTAGATTCTGTTCATGATTTCTTACCATCTTTTCTGTTTGGCCAACTTTGCTTTCAAGATTAAATAATTTGTCTTCAATGTCTGAGGTTCTGTCTTCCAGGTGTTCTATCCTATTGGTTATGCTTTCTATGGAGTTTTTAACTTGGTTTATTGTTGTCTTCATTTCAAGTATTTCAGTTTGTTTTTTTTTTCAGTATCTCTAACTCTTTATTGAAGTGATCTCTTGCTTCCCGTATTTGCTCTTTTAACTGTTGATTGGTGCGATCATTTAATGCCTGCATTTGCTCTTTCATCTCCTCCTTCAATGCCTGCATTTGCTCTTTCATCTCCTCATTAGCTTCCCTGATCATTTTAATTACGTACATTCTGAACTCCCTTTCTGACATTTCTTCTGCTGTGCTGTCATTGGGTTTTATTGATGTAGTATCTAGGTTTGTTTGGGACATTTTCTTCCCTTGTTTTCTCATATTGGTCAGCTGTCAGTGGGACCCTGAGATATTGCAGTTTTCTGCTATTGGCTTATAGTGTCCCGGTAGATTTCCAGTGTATCACCTCCCAGCCTTCAGTAGCCTGATATCTTGGAGGAATCTGATAAAGCAGCGCATCCGAAGAAAACTGCCCCTAGCCCCCTACTGGTTCCACGGTTTGGAACTGGTTCTGTGCGGAAATGCTCTCACTGTGGGCCTGCACCGTGCAGCTGGCCGTGTGGGAGGAGCCCACTGCCGGAGTGTGGAAGGCTACCTTGGGAAGACTCTAGCTGCCCTGCCAGCTCCAATAAGCCACCTCTATCTGGGCCTGCCACCCGGGCCGAGCTTTACCCAGTGGGCAGACTCACCTGTGGCTCTATTTCAGTCCGAGTCTCTCAATGCCTCCCCTTCTTAACTCCTGGGTTTTGGAGCGACTGGGGGTGCAGTCTCCCTCTAGGCCGCCATCTTGGATCGCCCCCCTGATCAATCCTTAAGATGATCTCCTCCAGTTGGCATCTTCCCTCTGTGAGCGACCAGGATGCAGGGAAGTGCCGGGCTAGGGGGCGGTGGGAATGCTCTCCAGGCTCGCCTAGGTGTTCCGTGCCCACTGTGCTGACTGAGGAGGGGGCCTCACGCCGCCAGGCCGCCGGACCCTCGGTAAGGAAGCCGGGTGTGGATGCCACAGACAGATGGCAGGTTGGTAAGGTGCTGCACGAAGGTGCTCCTGGGCTCGGTTAGTGCCCGTGGCAGGCGGCGGGACTGGGGGAGGCATGTGCAGGAGGCGCTGTGGCGCGAAAGGCACGAGGTGAGGCCGGGTGCAGCGAGAGTGGTCGGGGCAGGGTTTCTCTAATTTACATGTTAACCTTTAAAAAATAAACGCTATTTTTACAAAAGTGGTCAGGTGAGGATTGTTATGAATGTGAGAGTCCACAGGGCTAAAATACTTTCCATTTTAGGCCACAGTGATGATATTAGGTGAGTGTTAGAAGTCAAGGGAGAATATTATGTAAAAGGAACCAGAGTGAGGATAAGTGAGTGTCATAGACCACATAAGGACATTATGTGTCACTGGCTATAGTGAGGTAATTACCAGTGTCAGAGGCATTGTGAATGTATTATGTGAGTGTTGGAGGCAGATTAAAGATATTATGTGAATGTGAGCTGCCAGAGTGAAGACATTATGTGTCAGAGGCCAGAGTAAGGGTAATATCTGGATTGCAGTGGTTACATTGAGGACAGTTTGTCAAGGTTAGCGGTCAGAGTGAGAATATTATGTGAGAAACTGAGGCCATAGAAAGGATATTATAGGAATGTCAGAGGCCAGATAAGAACTTTATGTGTCAGATGTTCTAGTGAGGGTTTAATGTGAGTTTAAGAGGCCAAATGGAGGATATTTTATGTGTGTCATAGAACAGAGGTAGAGTATTATGGATGAGTCAGAGGTTACAGTATGGACATTATGTGCATGTAATTATTAATAGTGAAGATATTATGTGAATGTCAGAGTCCAATGTGATGGTATTATGTGAGTGTGAGAGGTCACATGTTATAATGTGAGTTTCAGAGGTCACAGTGAAGATATTATGTGAAAGTCAGAGGCCACATTGCGGTTTATATGTGAATGTCACTGTTCACAAACAGGGTTTTATTTGAATATCAAGGTAACGGTGAGAAAATTTTTTGAGTCAGACCAAGGGAAGATATTATGTGATTGCCATGGCAAGAGTGAGTGTATTATATGAGTGTCAGAGCACACAGAATAATGTTATATGAGAATCAAAGACCATAGTGAGGATATTGTGTGTTAGGAGGCACAGTGAGAATTTTATATAAATGTTTGAGGCCACACTGATGACATTATATCAGTGTCAGAGGCCAAATTATGTTTATTGAGTGTCAGAGGTCTCAGGGAAGATACTTAATGAGTGACAGTGGTCACAGTGGTCACATTGAGAATATTCTGTGTCAGTGGTAAGAGTGATAATACTATGTGAGGGTCAGAGGCTACAGTGAGGGAATTATGTGAGTCTTATTGGCCACAGTGATGGTATTATATTAATATCAGAGACCACATTGAGGATATTATGTGAGTGTCAGAGGCCACTGTCATGGTATTTTGTGAGTTTCAGAGGCCAGAGTGAGGGTATTAAGTAAATGTCAGAAGTTTAATTGTGTATATTATTTAAGTGTCAGAGGCCAGTGATGGTATTTTCAGAGTGTCAGAACCAAATGAGGATATTATGTGAGTGGCAACTGTCCCAGAAAGGATATTGTATGAGTGTCAGAGGATACAATTGGGATATACTTTCAATCACAGGGACAACACTGTGGGAATTATGTGGCTGTCAGTGGCCACAGTGAGGATATTTTGTCACATCAGGGGCCAGCATGAGAATATTATGAGTGTCCCAAGTCACAGTGACTGTCTTGGACCATAGAGTATTATTTGAATGTCAGATGTGACAATTATATTATGTGAGTGTATAAGGTCACATTGAAGGTATTTGGTGAGTATTAGAGGTCACATTGAGCGTATTATATGAATGTCAAGGTAAGAGTGATTGCATTTTGTGAGTTTCAGATGCCAAGTGAGGATATTATGTGAATATCAGGGGCAAAAGTGAGTATATTAAATGAGTGACAGAGGTCACAGTTAGAATACTGTGTGAGTGTCAGAGGACAGATTGAATTTATTATATGAATATCAGAGACCAAATGTGAATATTATATGAGTGTCAGAGGCTACATTGCAAGCATGATGTGAGTGTCTCAGTCACAAAAAGGTATTATGTGCATGACAAGTCACATTGAATGTAATATGTGAGTATAGGAGGCCAATCTGTGGATATTTTGTGAGTATCACAGGTTAGAATAAGGATACTAAGTCAGTATCAGAGACCAAAAAGATGATATTATGAGTGCAAGAATTCAGAGAGGATATTATATTAGACATCACAATGAGAGTATTATGTCAATGTCAGAGGTCAAAGTGAGGATATTTTATGTGTGTCAGAGGACCCAGTGAAAATATTTATGTGACTTTAAGAGTACACAGTGCAATATTATGTGAGTGACAGAGACCAGAGTGGTACTAGTCTGTGTCTGAGGTCAAAATGTGTGTATTATGTGATTGTCAGAGACCAGAATTGGGGATTGATGTGAGTGTCAGAGGGTACAGTGAGGGTATTATGTGAGTGCCAGAAGACACAGTATAGTTATTATGTGTCAGAGGTAGCACTGATGATATTGTGTCAGACACCAATTAAAGATATAATGTCTGTCAGAGGTCAAATTGAGTGTATAATATGAGTGCCTGAGATCACAGTGAGGTTATTATTTGTCAGTTGTGAAAGTGAGAATATTACATTAGTGTCAGAGGTCAAGTAAGGATATTTTGTGACTGTCATAATCCAATGTGAGGGTATTACAAAAGTAACAGAGGTCCCAGTGAGGTTATATTGTGATTATAAGAGGTCACAGTGAGGACATTATGTGAGTGTCAGAGGATATGTGAGGATATTATGTGATTCTCAGATTCACAGTGAGGATATCATGTGAGTGTCATATAAAAAGTGAGGAAATTAGGTGAGTATCAGAGGCACCAGTGAAGATAAATGAAAGTGTCCAAAGTCATTTCAGAAAATAATGTGAGTATCAAAGTTCACAGTGAGGACATAATGTGAGTATGAGTGGCCACAGAGGTATTATGTCAGTTTCTAAAAAAAGAACAATGAGAATATTATTTGAGTGTCACAGGGTTCAGAAAGGGAATTATCTGAGAACCAGAGGACACATTGAGGGTATTCTGTGAGTGATTCAGTTCATGTAAGGATAATATGTATGTGAGAGAGGTCACATTGAGGTTATTATGTGAGTAACAGAGGTCACACTGAGGATATTATTTCAGAGTTAGAGGCCACAGGATGGTATTATGTGTCTGTCAGAAACCACAGTGAGTATATTTTATAAGTGTAATAGACCACAGCAAGGGTATTAAGTAAGGGTAAGAGGTCACAGTGAGGGTAATCTGTGAGTGTGAGAAGTTAGAAGAGTATATTATGTCAATGGTAGAGGCCAATGGAGGGCATTTGTGTCAGAGTTCAGAGTGAGGGTACAATGTGTCAAATATCACACTAGGGTATGATGTTAGTGTCAAAGGGCAAGTGAGGACATTTTTGAATTTTGCAAGTGACAATTTGCTTATTTTGTGAGTGTGAGATGTGAGAGCAAGGATATTGTTGAGTGTCAGAAGTCAAGTTAGGATATTTTGTGACTATCAGAGTCACAGTAAAGATATTCTTTGAGTGTCACATGCCATTGGGAAGTGAAGTGAGTATCATAGGAACCAGCAATTATTTAATTTCAGTGTCAGAGGTCACAGCGAGGTTGTTATGTCACTCTTAAAGCTTTATGTGAGTTTCAGAAGCCACTATGAGGAGATATGAGTATCAGAGAAAAAAGTGAGGTTATTATTTCAGTTTCAGAGGCCACAGTAAAGGTATCATGATTGTTCCTGAAGTCACACTGAAGTTATTTTTTGAGTGACAGAGGTCACAGGAAGGATATAATGTCAGTGTCAGAGATAACTATGGGAGTATTATGTCAGTGTAAGAGGCCACGTTGATGTTATAATGTGAGCTTCAGGGGTCACTGTGTGGGTATTTGTTGAGCATAGTGGTAAAACAGATGTTACTACCTGAGTGTCAGAGGTCACAGTGAGGCATTATGTGAGTGACAGGGAAAATTGAGAATAATATTTGAGTGTCACAAAACAAATTTAAGATGTTGTGTGAGTGTCAGGGGCCATTTTGAGGGAATCATCTGAGAGTCAGAAGCCACAGAAAGGATATTATATCTGGATCAGAGATCACAGTAGGTTATTATATGAGTGTCAGAGGTCACACTGAGAGTATTATAAGCATCAGAGGTCCCAGAGAGTTTATTATGTGAGTGTCAAAGACCACAGTGAAGACATTATATCAGCATCCGAGGTCACAATGAGGTCACAATGTGAGAGTCATAAGAAATGATGAAAGTATTATGTGAGCATCACAGGCCACAGTGAGTGTATCCTGTGAGTGTCACTGATAACACTTAGAATATAATCTGAGGCCACACTAATGATATTAAGTCAGTGTCAAAGTTCATATTAAGGGCATCATTTGAGTTTTAGAGTTCAAAGTGGGGGTAATATATGAGTGCCAGAATATATCAGAGGTCACACAGAGTGTTATGTGTATGTGAGTGACACAAGCAAAGTGAGGATATTATGTGCCAAAGGAAATATTGAAAAAATATTTTCAACATGAGGGGCCATAGTGTTGATATTTTATGACTGTAACAGGTTATGATGAGGGTATTTTTTAGATTCACAGGTCAAGTGAGGACATTGTGTGAATGTCAGAATCCACATGGAAGTTATCATATACACATCAGAGATCAAGTGAGGGTATTATGTGAGTATCAGAGCACAGGTCAAAGTGAGACTATTATTTGAGTTTCTGAGGTCATATTCAGATTATTAAATAAATGTAAGAGGACAAAGTGGGATATTAGGTCAGTGTCATAGAATAGAAGATATTAAATGTGTGTTCAGGGTCACAGTGAGTATATTATATTAATTTTAGAGGCCATGTTAAAATATTACATAGTGTGAGAGCCCAGTGAGTTATTGTAATAGTGTCAGAAGCCACTGCTATGATATTATGTGATTGTCAGATGCCAGAGTGAGGGATTTATGTGAGTGCCAAAGCCACAATGAGGGTTTATTGCAGTGTCAGATGCCCCAGGTAGAATATTATGTGTCTGGGGGTGCTGTGAGTGTATTATGTCAGTGTCTGAGGTCACTCTGAGATAATTACATGAGTATTATATATCACAGTAAGGATATGATGTCAATCAGAGGATACAATGAGGGTATCATGTTTGTGTCTCAGGTCACACTAAATAAATAATATGAATGAGACATGTCACTGTGATGATATCATGTCAGTATCAGAGGTCATAATGAGGGTGTTATGCGAATGTCAGAGAAAACAGTTTGGTATTATGGTGAGTATCAGCAGCTAAGTAAAGATATTATGTGAATGGCATAGAATACAATGAGGGTATTATGTGAGTGTCAGTGGTCATAGGAGATTACTGTATGTCTGAGATCATACTGACTGTACTGTGTCCATGTCAGAGGCCATAGTGAGGATATTTTGTGGGTGACAGAGGCAATGTGATAATAATATGTGAGTGCCAAAGGCCATAGTGAGAATGTTTTTTGTGATTAGAGTCCACAGTAAGGGTATTATGTGAGTGACACAAGAAAGAGTAAGGATATTATGTCAGTGTCAGAGGACAAGTGAAGATATTATGCAAATGCCAGAGGCCATATGAAGGTATTATGAGAGTGTTCGAGTCACAGTGAGTAAATTATATAATGTCAGAAGTATGCTGAAAATCTGAGACTGCCATATTGAGGATATTTTATAATTGTCAGAGGGAAGAATGAAGGTATTATGTGATGGACAATAGGCACAGTGAAGGTATTAGGTGAATGTTAGAAACCCCAAGAAGAATATTCTGAGTGTCAGAGGCAACACTTTTGGTATTATGTGTCAGAGAGCACATGTAGGTATTATGTTAGTATCTGAGGTTACACTGAAGGTATTATATGAGTGTGAGAAATCACAGTGAGTGCAGTTTTTGAGAATGAAAGGTCACATTAGGGTATTTTATCAGTGACAATGGTTATACTAAGGGTATTATTTTAGAGACTGTGGTCACACTGAGGCTATTATATAAGTGTGGTCATACTGAGTTAATTATGTGTCAGAGGTCATAGAGTATAATATGTGAGGATCAGAGGTCACAGTGACAATATTATGTCAGTGTCAGAGGCCAAGTTAGAATATTTTGTGTTTTACAGGTAACTTTGATGGTTTTACGAAGTTTCAGTATGGTATTATAGGAGTGTCAGAGATAACAGTGAGCAAATTTTATGAGAGTCAGAGGCCACAGAGATGGTATTATGTGAGTATAAAATACAGAATGATATGTCAGTGTCAGATGCCAAATGAGGATATTATATCAGTGTCATAGGCCACACCTAAGGTATTATGTAAGTTTCAAATACCTCTGAGTATAATATGTGGGTAGGAAGCCAAAATTTTGGTATTATGTGAGTGTCTGAAGTCTTTGTCAGGGGTAACAATGAAGGATTTATGTAAGTGTCAGAGACCAATAGAGGACATTCTGTGTTAGAGGTCACAGCATGGTATTATATGAGTGTTTGATGTCACACTGAGTGTATTATGTGAGAAAAATGTGACAATGAATATAATATGTGAGAGTCATCAACCAATGAGATGAAATTTTGTAAATGTCAGAGGCCACAGTTAGGAAAAATTTTCAATCTCAGGGGCTATTCTGAATAAATATATGAATATAAGTGAACACAGTAAGTATATTTGAGAGCATCAGATGACAGAGTGAGTATATTTTGTCAGTGGCAGGGACCACAGTGATATTATGTGCCTGTCAAGGTCACAGTGATGATACCATATGAATGTCAAGTTAAGAGTGAGAATACATTGTGAGAGTCATAGGCCAAGTGAGGGTATTATCTGAATGTCAAAACCACAGTAGGGTATTATGTGAGTGTCAGATGTCACATTGAGCATATGTGAGTGTGAGAGGCCCCATTGAGGGCATTAGTTGAGTGTCAGAAATCAGTGAAAATGCTGTGTGTGATAGGCCATGGTGAGGATGTTATGTGAGTGTAAGAGATTATAATGAAGACATTATGTAAGTGAACAAGGCCATGTCAAGATATTATGTGACTGTCAAAGGGCAAATTGCTCCATTTTTGAAATTGAAATTATCTTTATCTTGAAAGATTGACTAGGAAGTTTAAGGAACATACCCAGGATTTCATGGATGCCCAGTACACAGCTGTCTTGCCCAAGATGATGAGAAAAATGGATGTGGGATAAGAACAGGGAATAGAGCCAAGTGGTAGAACAGAAAATGAAATATGTTGGAACCAGGAGATGCAAATTCCCCCATGAAGTGTAAGCTAATGGGAACCTTGCCTCGTTCTCAGGTCTTGATATGAGGAATGGGCCACTTCCCTAAGACCATTTTCCAAAAGACCATTTCCCTTACTAAGCCAAATGTAGACTGGTAAAAAATATGTACAAAGTCCTCCCAGTCATGGTGTGCCACGTCCCTCTGGGAGTCACAAATTGAGGTTAGTACACTCTTGACTAATTGAGGTTCAATTTTGCAGCCATCCCTTCTGAGCACATTGGCTAGGTTCTCAGTTGAAGGGTGGCACATACTCTTGGGCATGTCTGAAGCAGCCCACAGTCTCCTAGGATTTTCTGAACAGGGAAAGTATCAGCATCGACAAGAAGTAATGACAGCTTTATCAAGAAGAGTGAAACAGGTGGTATTGCAATACCAGAACTTCAACTATACTACAAAGCAGTAGTAACAAAAATAGCATGGTGTTGGCACCAAAATAGACAGGTAGATCAATGGTACAGAATAGAGGACATGGACACAAACCCAAATAAATACAATTTTCTCACACTAGACAAAGGTGCCAAAAATATGCAATGGAAAAAATATAGACTCTTCAACAAATGGTGCTGGGAAAACTGGAAATCCATATGAAGCAGAATGAAACTAACTGTAAATCTCTCACACTGCACAAAATTCAACTTAAAATGGATTAAGGACCTTGGAATCAGATCAGAGACCCTTCATCTTATACAAGAAAAAGTATGTCCAAATCTTCAACATGTCAGCTTAGGATCAGACTTCCTTAACAGGACTACCATAGCACAAGAAATAAAAGCAAGAATCAACAACTGGGATAGATTCACAGTTGAATCTGGGAGAACTTTGGACATATTTGTTACCAGTCTACATTTGACTTAGCAAGGGATGGTCTTTTGGAAAATGGTCTTAGGGAAGTGGCCCATTCCTCATATCAAGACCTGATAAAAAGCTTTCTCTCAGCAAAGAAAACTATCAGCAATGTGAAGAAAGAACCTACAGAGTGGGAGAAAATCTGTGCCATGCGTACTTCAGATAGAGCACTAATTTCCAGAATCTATAAAGAACTCAAAAACTCAACACCAAGAATACAAATAACCCAATTGACAAATGGGCTAAGGAAATGAACAGACACTTCAAAAAGAAGATCTACAAGCAATCAACAAACATATGAAAAAATGTTCAACATCTCTAGTAATAAGAGAAATGCAAATCAAAACTACCCTAAGATTCCATCTCACCCCAATTAGAATGGCGATTATCAAGAATACAAGCAACAACAGGTGTTGGCAAGGATGTGGGGAAAAAAGGACACTCATACATTGCTGGTGGGGTTGCAAATTAGTGTAGTCACTCTGGAAAGCAGTGTGAAGATTCCTCAGAAAGCTTAGAATGGAACCACCATTTGACACATCTGTCCCACACATTTGCCTAAACCCAAATTACTTAAAATCAGCATACTACAGATATACAGCCACATAGATGTTCATAGTTGTTCAATTCACAATAGCCAGATTCTGGAACCAACCTAGATGTCCTTCAGTTGATGAATGGATAAAGAAACTGTGATATATATATATATATATATTCCATTAGTAATATTTCATTGTATATATACATATGGAATATTATATATATATACATACATATATACATTATATATATATACATCCATATATATATATACAATGGAATATTACTCAGCCATAAAAAATAATAAAATTATGGCATATGCAGGCAAATGGATGAAATTGGAAAATATCATGCTAAGTGAGATAAGCCAATCTCAAAAAACCGAAGGATGAATGATCTCGCTGATAAGTGGATGATGACAAATAATGGGGGTGGTGGGGAGGAGGGCAAGAATGGAGGAAGGAGTGACTGTATAAAGGGAAAAGAGGGCTGGTAGGGGAGGGGGAAGGGGAAAATGACAGAATGAATCAAACACCATTATCCTATTTAAATGTATGATTACACAAATGGTATGCCTTTACTTCATGTACAAACAGAAACAACATGTATCTCATTTGTTTACAATAAAAATTAATTAAAATAAAAAAGTAAAAACAGGGTACCAGGGCTTTAGTTTCATCCTAGTGTTAACAAACAGCATATCAACATATGGCCTTCAACAATGTTAATGAAGAAACTCCCTTGTGGGTTCCTGCTGAGGGGGGTCAGGCAGCAGGGGGAGAGAATAAAAGACTCAGAGAACTGCAGCAGTGACTGACAGGATATTCTGGCAACCTTGAATTCCATTACACTGTTAGGGGACCACCCAGAAGCAAAAGATTCACTTGTGAATATTCATCCTGGATGGTAAAATTCCTGAGGTCAGGGTCAGGGCTCAATGTTCAGACAACATGACACATTCAGTCCCATGGGAATGTTTATTTCAATTCTGAATATTTAGGGAAAATCCCTCAAGATGACTTGGATTCTACAATATCCAGTGCCATTATTCTTGGCATGGCACCTTCCATGAAACAGTACAGGCTAGGCACACCTAGATAAGCTTCCTAATATTAGTTCCCAGTGGCTGCTGTGTAGGGTTTGCAGGAGAGAGTTGGGTGTCCCAGGCAGCTCTGAGGCTCTTAGTGGGGACAGGGAGACTAATCAGGTCACATATCTCTATATTTCTGCACACCACCCCACAAGTTTACCAGCAGCACTATAGTTGAATATGTTTGAGACCTCTTGCTCAAAAAGTACATCATTGGATGGCACAGTAGTAATCCCATCATACATGCAATTTTCTATTTTTTTTTACATTTAAGTATTTTCTGAGTTACTTAAAGCACATTATTTTTAAACTATCATTCTTAAGTCTGCATAAGAGTTGTGGAACAAAGTATCAATTGATTCAGCCATATTGCTCCTCTTTAATATTTAGGTTCCTCTAGTTTTTAGCAAGTATGAAAATGATCTGTAAATTTTAAATTTCTTACCCAAAATAATAAAACCAGAGTGAGTACAGAGAATTTTTGTTTGGGGAAGGAATTCTGTTGTCTCCTATCTCTTTCCAACAAGACCAGTCTTCCTTGGAATCCTGTTTCCTTGGAACAAGTTTGGCCCTTAAAAAGTCCAGACCTTTGTCTGCTTAGACTTTGTCAATTTCCCCTACTCAGTTCTCTTCCTGGTAAAGTTCTGCTGCATCTTGGATGGTGGGAAGCAGCCTCCCCTCTTGGTTATCCCCCACCAAGACTGGGAGAGGACCCAGAGGTAGCTATATTGAAGCTTAGTTGTAAAATATGGTTGAGCAACAGAAAGTAGAGTGCCTGACTGTGAGAGAAAAGAACACAGGCCACAGCCTGACTCCTGAAAGACACAGCGACTCCATAGTGCTTTCTAAGGAAGATAAAATTTAGTCCATGTGCAGCATCTGGTTTAAGTGGTCACAAAAGTTTTTCCCTTTCACAGGAAAATCTTGGAATCTTAAGGAGGAGGGTGGGGTGCGGTGGGCTTTTAAGGTATTTTTAGGTAACCCAAGCCTGAGATTTCTTTTTCTCTAGAATCATTAGAGTCTAGCAGATCATGTGGTTAATCTCCCAGGTGAGAGAATGTTGGGACTAATGACATGTTAACTAACTCAGGCTGACTCCTTACTTCCTGGAAGGTAAGCAAGATCAAGGCCTCAAAGGTGGTTTCAAAATTTAATGACAATAAATCTGACCACTGTCAGGGATTGGTTAACAACAGTTCCACAAATGTGATCAGCTTGTGTTTGTCATATAGTCCTATGGAACTCTCGCCTTCATGAACCCCCCATGCCTTGCTGACCTTTAAGCTGATTGGTTCCTGCCTAGGCTTTACCCTACGTAAAAGCTGTGTGACTTCCTCAATAAACGAGTTCCTGCTGTGACTGGTCTCCCTGACGTGTCTGATTGTCATCTGACTGGAGGGCTGGGTGCGGGCAGTCAGTTGGCCCTAACTTTCCCAGTCTGGCCTTGTTGGGGAATGCTCCCTTCCCTTGTCACTGGTTGAGAAGAGCAAGGGGGCTACAGACCCCAACATTTGGTGCCCAATGTGGGGCATCTCGAGGATGATTCCAAGAAGCTGCGGCCAAAGAGAAGGAGCAGCTACAAAACCAAAAGTACCAGTGAATCGGGCTAAGTGAGTTCCGAGGTAAGGGCATCCCTGAAAGGATGGGGCAAATGCACACCCCATATGATGACCCTGCACTCAAGGCTCTTAAGCTTATGCTAAAAAGTAGGGGCCTTGAGTTGTCTGATACACAGGTGGAAAAAGCCTGGGACACCTTTACTCAGGTGGCCCCTTGACTTCCTGCCGCTAATCTTTTTGACTGGTCCACATAGGATCGTGTAGAACAACTTGTTAGAAGGAGGGAAATCAATTTAGGGAAGGGTCCCCCATTGGGAGTTTACCCTACATTATCTGCCTTTAAAGCCTGCTTCTCTCCAGGACCTCCCAAAGGGGGCTCCAAGTTTTCCCCCAAAGAGTCACCGCCTAAAGAACCATTGGCTCCTCCCATTGCATCTCCTTCAGGAAACTTGCCACATAGTAAACAACATTGGGAGACCTTTAATGAGGAGCCCAATTCATCTCTGTCTGCTCCTCCCAAGGTTGAGGATATTAAAGGAGAGCCCTTCAACCCCTTTGATATCATTTTTGGTGCTTCTAACATGCCCATGGCCACATCTGATTCTGGGGCCACATCAGACTCCAATGAAAGCCCTCACCCTCCTCCTTATTGTCCATCCTCACCTGGGGAATGGTTACTACCGCCCCATTCAAAGGAACCATGAGGCCAGTCAGCCGATATGCATAGTGTGGGCCCACTTCCACCCTGGGGAGGCTCATTGCCACCATCTTGTCCGGATGGCGGGAAATCTTCTCGGCAGTCATTTTATTATACTGGGAGAGAACTCACTGACTCTAATCCCCCCCTCCCTGCATGGTCTTCCCAGTAAATGCTAACCCACGGGGTAACTGGACTGCTATATGGTACCCATGGGAGGCAGAAGATTTAAAGGAACTAAAGAAAGGTGTTTCAGAGGATGGGCCCAATTCCCCTTGGGAATCCATTCTCCAGTGCCTCGCCCACCAGCAGTGCACCACTCAGTATAGGAAGAACCTAACTAAAGCTCTCCTTCCTGGTCCTTTATATCTAAAGTAGTGTTCTTTTTTTAATGTAGAATGTCATGCTCAGGCTGAATGGAAGCAAGCCACTAACCCTCCTGTTCCAGGTACTTACGGAATGCTCTCGGGGTCCAGTGATCAATTCTCTACTGGCCTCTTACAGGCTGCCATCCCAGCTCCATATCAAGACCAAGTAAGAGCTCTAGGGTTAGTGGCATGGATAAAGCTAGAGGAGGGCCCCTCAGAACCCCCCATCACAGGGATTACCCAGAAGGCAACTGAGAACCTAGCAACCTTCATTGAAAGGGTAGAAAGAAGCCTTCAGAGAAAATTTCCTCCAGGGCTCCTAAGAGATCAACTTGTTAAAATGTTAGTTTGGGAAGGAATGACTACTGATCACAAATTGGCCTGTGGTAGAATGAAAGATAACTCCATGGGAAGGTGGATTATGACTACCAAAGATATTGGAACACAAGCGCATCAGTCTCAGTCCTTGGTCACAGCCCTACAGGCCCAAACTACCTCACTTTCTGAGGCTTTCATGGCAGCCTTGTCACCAGTTGCAACTAAGAACAAAGGAGTATGTTATGGTTGCAGTCAACCAGGTCACTTCAAAAGGGATTGCCCCACAGTTCAGGTGCATTCTGAGGCTCCACCCCAATGCTCTACAGGTTCAGCTTAAAGACAGGCCACCCCTAAGACACCTTGCCCAATATGCAGAAAGGGATTCCATTGACAGAGGGATTGCAAATTTAAATTTGACATTGAGGGGAAACCTTTAAACTAATCAAGGGGCACCCTCCAGCCCCGTCACACAAAGGAGGTTTCTCCCCCAATAGTCCCCCCTGAGGCACATTGGACTGTTCCCATTGTCCCTGGGGTCAGACCAAAAATGGACTTTTTTTTTTTTTGCAGTGTTGGGATCGAACCCAGGGCCTTGTGCCTGCAAGGAAAGCACTCTACCGACTGAGCTATCTTCCCAACCCCCCAAAATGCACATTTTTATAGCAGGAAAGAAGTTCCATTGTCTCATTGACACTGGAGCAGATAGGACTGTATTAAGAAAGGAGGAAGTTCCACCTCAATGGAGATTGGTTCTTAGCCCCCAGTTGTTAGGGGTAGGAGGTGATACTAAATCAGAAGAGACCAAAGATTGGCTGAAATGGCAGGATGTGGATGGTGCCCAGGGAGATGTGCACCCCCTCGTAGCCTCAGGTCTTACTGCAAATCTATTAGGACAAGATATTATGGGGGAAGTCGAGGTCTATATAACAACTGATCACAAGGCAGTGTATGATGACCTCCTTGAGCAGGAGAAATATGAACAACAGTTCAACCTGCCTGGTCCTTTTAGTAATTATAGAGGGGACCCTCTTTTTGTGGCACCTAGGCAAAAGGTCCCAGTGCCCCTGGGGTAAGGTCACACCCCGAATCCTAAAGGCCACTGTTCCAATGATGCCAGCCATCCAGTGGCTCCCAGGCCCCCCAGTATGGGTGGAACGTGGCCATTACCCCAAAATAAGCTCCAAAGTTTAAGAGATATTGTACAAGAGCAACTGACCTTAGGTCATATCATACCATCTCTAAGCCACTGGAATAGTCCAGATTTGTCATCCAAAAAACATCAGGAAAATGGAGGATGCTTCAAGATCTCAGGAAAATTAATAGTCATATAGTTGTGGTAGAACTGCTTTAAGGGGTCTTCCCTGGATCCCCTCTATCCAAAGAGATCTCTTGCTTCTTGTTATTGATATCAAAGATTGTTTCTTCTCAATACCACTCCACCCAGATGAGTGTGAGAAGTTTGCTTTCTCAGTGCTCTCTACCAATTACCAAGGGCCAGATGAACGTTATGAATGGGTGGTTCTACCTCAAGGCATGGCTAATAGCCCTACATTTTGTCTACATTTTGTTTCTGAGCTCCTTCAACCCCTAAAAAATGGCCACAAATTACGTTGTATATTTATTTGGACAATATTATTATAGGAGCCAATGATGCCTTACAACTAAGCTCCGCATACAAGGAATTCCAAGGCCTTTTGGAGAAAGGAGGACTACAGATATCTAATGATAAGGTCCAAACTGTCCCTCCCTTCAAGATACTGGGAACTGAGCTCAAATTGGATTCTTTTTGTCCCCTTAAGCCTCAATTACTCCTCTCTTCCTCCTATTACTTTGTGGATTTACAAAAGTTATTAGGGGAGCTTAATTGGTTGAGATCAAGGCTTCCTACCTCTACAGAGGATATCCTTCCTCTCTTTGACCTGCTGAAGTACAAACGATATCCTACATTGTTACCCTAAGTCAAGACCATCAACATATACTCCAAAAAATACAAGTAGCCCGTAACTCTACCTGGTTGGCTCAATACTGGCCTAAAGACCCCCTAAGCCTCTGGATTCTCCCCTGTTCTCAGCTGTCCACTGCAGCCCTAACTCAGTGGGGAGAGCCCCTTCAATATATATACACAGTCATGGGGGGCTCCTAGGGTCTACGCTCACCTTGACCAATTGGCTGACTTTATAATTAAAGGCAGGAATGCCACCCTTAGGCACTATGGAAAAGAGCCTGATGTTTCAACAGTGCCCTATTGCCTGTCAGATTTTGAATGGGTTCAAAGAAATAACAATAGTGTATCCTGTGCATTGGAGGGCTTCTTAGGGAAGATTGACTGCCATTATGGGTCAACCAAAATGGTGTGCTCATTTGCAAAACTGAGATGGGCACCCCCTATACTTTTTTCCACTAAACCCCTCCATAAAGCTGTAAATGTTTTCACAGATGGAGGAAAAAAGGGATCTGCTGTTGTAATTTACCCCCCTCCCAGATTAGTGAAAGAGGAAGTGATTACCCATTTTGAACCAGTTGTTGGGTCAGAACAATTTAAGGAGTTATATGCAATTGCTATGGCTGTAACTCAAGTACAAAAACCCATGAATCTTTTCTCAGATAGCCTATATGTGGTAAACCTGCTACCTACATTTGTGTCCTCATATACCCCCTTTATGATCCAGGTACCGTCCTTGTTAAAGGAGCATGCTGAACCTATATTCTTACAGCATCTAAGAGGACATCAAAATCTACCCAGCTCCCTTGGACAGGCAATGCTGTGGCTAACCAGTTAGCCATATCAGGGACCTCAATAGCTATGGCCCAACCTCAACAGGACTTAAAACTAGCCCAAGGTCTTCATGACCTGATCCATTTAAATAGGAGAGTGTTACATCATAAGTTTCCTTTGGTCCCCGTAAAGGATTTTAAAAAGATTGTAAGAACCTGCAAATCTTGCCTACCTTTCTTACAGATTCCTCCTCTCTAATCTCCTGGGGTAAACCCCAGAGGTTTACAACCTAACATTATCTGGCAAACTGATGTAACTCATTATGCACCATTTGGAAATTTAAAATATATATTTATGTCTATTGATACTTGCTCCCATGCCTGCTGAGCCACTGCTCACTTTGGTGAAAAGGCCAAGCATGCTGAAAGTCATTTTTTACAATATTTTGCCATTTTAGGCTTGCCTCAACAGATCAAAGCAGATAATGGGCCCTGTTTTACAAGTAAATCATTACAAGAATTCTTCAACAATTGGCATATTAAACACACCACTGGAATCCCATATAATCCAAAAGGGCAAGCCATAATTGAAAGACATAATAAAACTTTAAAAGATCAACTAATAAAACAAAAACTGGGAAGTAACCCCCATGATCAATTAAGAATAGCAATGCTTACATTAAATATTTTAAATTTTTCAAAAAATCAACCCTTACTACCTTCCAACAACACTGGACTAATCAAATGCCTTACCTTAAGATTGAAGTCCAATGTAAAGGTCCATTAACTGGATACTGGCATGGCCCTGACTGGTTCATAAGTGCTGGCAGGCCCTCTTGAGGTATAGTATTCCTTTTTTCTCTCTGCCTCATTGTTACTGGACTTCACATCATCTCTCTTCTGATATCCATCCTAGGCATCACATTTTTGGATGTTTATCGCAAGTATTCTAATCACACTGAGAGCCCCTAATTCACTATGAGATTCCTACTCCAATTCACAGTCTTTATGATTATTCAAAGGAGCCCCCTAAGATCTTCCTGCTTCTACTCCTTTAGAACTCACCTTGCACCGAGGTGTTACACCTCAAGACTATCTTGCACACCATCTCAGTGGGCCCCCCCACGGTAAGTGGGCGGCCAAAATGGTTGCTACTTCTGACTGTGGGGTCAAAATAGGGGATAGTGCCTGCTGGAAAAAATCTGCACCCCTACCTAGCAAAACTTCTGGGCCCCTGCCCTGTCCTAAGGCGTGTACAATGACCTATAATTCCATGCTGGTCTACTGCTATGGAGATGCCTCTCAATGTAAAAACAATGGGGGGCAAATTCTGTGGACCAGCCAGTCCAAAGGGTCTCAAAGTGGCAATGGACTTTCATGCCCTGTGGAATAGCTTAAGGACATGTGCTGGGCCCTCCTGCCACCCCTGGGGCAAAGTGATGGAGGTGGGGTACAAGATTGGGCATGAGATAAACAAATTGAAAGGACTATACAAAAGCTAGCAGAATCAACCCCTAGGTTCCCTGTTTATCACCCCTTAGCCTTACCAGAGATGAGGGGAGAGCTCAACCTTGATTCCAAAACTCAGGCCATCTTGCAGGCTACGTTTCAACTTTTAAATCTCACTCACCCCCCTCTTGCAGAAGACTGCTGGCTTTGCTTTTACAATGGACCCCTTAGGGTCACGGGTCTTCTACTAACCCCTAATAAAACTATAACCTTCTCCTCCAGTTGTCCTATACTGCCCCCTATAGTGACATAACCCCCTTTGGCTCCCCCAATGTGACCTGTTTTCTTCCTAGCTCAACCTCTAATCAAACTGAAGACATGGGGTCTTTGAACTCTAGTGTATGCAGGAAAAACATCACTATTCCCACTGTAAATACACCCCTAGTTGCCCCAAATGGTACGGTCTTTTATTGTGGAGGACCAGCATTCAATGTGCTCCCTGGTAACTGGACAGGAATATGTGCTCTTGCCCTCTTATTCACTGAGGTCACAGTCCTCCCAAATAATCAGTCCCTACCTGTACCATCTTTGGAGCACTCCAACCCACAAGCAAAAAGGACAAAAAATGCTATACCCCTCCTACTAGGGATAGGAGTGGCCACAGGATTAAGGAAAGGAATTTCAGGCATAAGCATGTCTCTTGCTCTCTATAATAAGCTTTCTCAACAAATAATTGATGATATGCAATATGTTGCCAGTACCATCTTAGATCTACAGTCTCAATTTGATTCCTTGGCCACTGTCGTCCTGCAAAATCCTTGTGGTTTGGATCTGCTAATGGCAAAGGAAGGAGGGCTTTTCCTGCTCCTAGTTGAAGAGTGCTGTTCTATGCCAACTGCTCTGGTATTGCACAAGATAAAATCAAAAACCTACAAGAAAATCTAGAACGTCGCAGGAATGAGCTCCACTCTAATTTCCTCTGGACTGGTTTACACAGATGGCTCCCCTATCTCCTCCCACTTATGGGACTGTTAATCACCATTGTTCTTGTGTTCACCTTTGGGCCTTGCATAATCAATAAGCTTCTCCATTTCCTGAAAAGCCAGGCTAAGTCTGAGCAGCTCACGGTGGTCTGACAGCATTATGCCACCCTTGATAATGATGATTGGAAGCCCTATAGGATCATGGATCACTTGTATCAGGACACTGGGGTCTAAGTGTCTTTCCCTTAATCCCTGCTCCTCCAGAGGGGCCCACCTGAAGTGCTAAGGTGATAGTCAATGACAGGTAAGATCCTCAGAGGAGGACAACCTAAGACAGGCACACCTTCGAGTAAGGCGGACCCCCAAACTGCTAAAGTGATGTTCCATGATGGATAAGACCCTCCCAGGGGCAACCTAAGACAGACACACCCTTAATATAAAACAAAAAAGGAGGAAATGTTGGGACTAACGACACATTAACTAACTCAGGCTGACTCCTTACTTCCTGATGGGTGAGCAAGATCAAGGCCTCAAAGGTGATTTCAAAATTAATGCTGATAAATTGGACCACTGTCATGGATTGGTTAACAACAGTTCCACAAATGTGATCAGCTCGTGCTTGCCATATAGTCCTATGGGACTCTTGCCTGTGTGAACCCCCCTGCCCGTGCCTTGCTGACCTTTAAGCTGATTGGTTCCCACCTAGCCTTCACCCTACATAAAAGCTGTGTGACTTCCTCAATAAATGATTTCCTTCTGTGACTGGTCTCCCTGATGCGTCTGATTGTCCTCCGCCTGGAGGACTGAAGACCCCAACAGCATCTTGCTTAGGGAATTGCTGCCTATATCTGTACCTGGAAGTGTTTCCCCTATGTTTTCCTCTAGGAGAAAAATCAAAGCTTCTGATCTGACATTAAGGTTTTGGGTCCATTTTAAGTTTATTTTTGTATGAAAAATAAAAAAAAAAACTTCTTGGGGATTAATTTTTAATCTTTTGCAGGCTGAAGTTTAATTTTAAAGAATCATTTGCTGAAGAAACTTTCTTCACCAACATAAGTTTTTTTGCTCCATTTTGAGAAGTAGATGGCTTAAATGGGTGGGTTTATTTCTGGCCTTCTTTTATTTTCCATTGGATAGATGACTATTCCTACACAGATCCGTGCTGTATTTCTTATTGTGTATTCAAAATCAAGAATGGTCACATTCATTCTGCTCAGCATTGCTTTGGTGGTCAGGAATTTTGTTAATGTTTCCATGTGGATTTTGGGACACTTTTTTATTTCTGTTTAGAAACCCATCAATATTTTGATAAAAATTGTATCAAATCTAATGATCTTTGTGGATAACATGTCCATTTTAATGATATTAATTCTCCTAATCCCTGATCATGGTATGTCATTCTGTCTTCTTAAGTCTGTTTCCATTTCTTTTTTCTGTGGTTTATATTACTAGTAGCATTCTTTCACCTTCTTGGATAGGTGTATTCCCTGGTATTTTGTTTTGATTCCTTTGTGAATGGGATTATTTTTTTGATTCTTTCTTAGAGTTTACTGTGGGTGTGTAGGAGTACTACTGAATTTTGTACACATATTTTGATTCTCTTACTTTGATGAATGCATTTATCAGTTCTTTGAGAATTTTGGTTGACTCTTTAGGATTTCCCATGTACAGAATAACTGAATCTGAATTTTTTAAAATTTTTAAAATAAATTTGTCTATTTATCCCACTCCATACATTTTATAATTTCATGATTTCCATTCTGAAACAAGATCTCAAGTTAAAATTTCTGAATATGCTTTCTAGATTCAGTTGTATTTTGCCCAGAAAGTAATTTTAAACTTTAAGGAATATTTCTCAACCATTTCAAATAAATTATCTTTAAACAGTTGAAATTATTGGTGTCAAGTATTCAGACACAGGCTTATATTATCATCAAAATATTAGATTTTTCACCATGGTTATTTGCTCAACCTCACAAAGGAGACTACCATTGTTATTCCAAAAACAGAATTGTGGTGTGTTATATGTATGCCTTTATTTAGATATCTCTGTGTCTATCCCAAAATTAATCCCTGTGTTATAGATTTATTACTAGTTCCTTTCTCCTTATGAGATGTTCATGTATTATTTTTCTATGATGTTTTCCATATGTGTGGCCAAGTATTTCACTTCTGCATCTTCCCAAAGGGGTGGAAAAGCTCAAACTTATAGCCTGATGAAATATTGAACTCAATTCAGACCCACATTTCTGTACTTTTCAAGTTCATAATCCTGTCTCAGTACACAAGAAATTGTATTTTGCATTAGTTTCCTCTCCTTCTTTCTTTCCTTCTTTATTTCTTTCATTCATTCTTTCTTTCTTCCTTTCTTGTCTTTAATAGTATTGAACCTTGAAATACTTTCCAACCATTTTTATATTTTTATATTTTTTATTTCAAGAGAGAGTATCATTAATGTGCTGAAATTGGCCCCAAATTTGATGTTTTCCTGCCTCAGTCTCTGATGTAGCAAGGATTACAGACATAAAACACCATGCCTGGCATTTTATTATTTTACTATTGATTCACAACAAATTAACACATTTCATGATTTTAATCCATAAACTTATGATCTCACAATTTCTGTGAGTTAGGAGAGTCGACAAGAGTAAGACTGGTTTTTTCCTCAGGGTCTTATAAGCTACAATCAAAATGTTGCCTCGGCTGCATCCTCATCTGGAGGCTTGAAGAATATCCTTCAAATATATTAAAGTTGTTCTCAGAATTACGTGTGTGGAGACTGAGTGACTAAGGCTGCTGGATATTTGGTGACTGTTAGTCTTGCAGGTCACCAGAAGTTCTCTGCCATTTTGGCTGTTCAGTAATGAGACCAATAAAAATAATTTTTCCACAGGGCTGAGGGCTTGCTTCCTTTTTTCAGGAATCTGACATAATATGTCAGGCCTACCCAGAAAAATCTCCGTTTGGCTGATTCAAAATCAACTGCCTTGGGATGTTAATTATATCTCCATAATCCCTTCAACTTTGCAATATTTCCCAAACTTAAAGAAAGTCTCATGCCTGTCCACACTGCTTATATCTAGGTGTAAACCCCAGCTGGTAGGTATCTTGAGGAGGCATAATTTTATATCATTAAGAGATTTTAAATGTTTTACCTCTCCCAAATGGTTCCTGCAGCAAGACTATTAAGTATGGAAGCTTCTTCATGCAACAGGCTGTGAACAGCATCAGAGAGATTCTTCAAGGTGATGTTTCTACCCAGTCCATATGTCCTCATGTTTCTTCTGCTTTTTCTCAGGTGAGAGAACAATCATGTTGCCTTATGGGCAAAATTGAAATAGAAGAAAAAGTAATGTAAATATAGGACTCTAAATGTTTGTATTAGAAAAGAAAGAAGAAAATTTTAAACAAATAACCCAAATATCTTGTCTTGACAAACTATAAGAGAAGAGCCAACCAAATCCAAAGCAAGCAAAGGCAAGGCAATAAACTCGTAATACAAAATCCAAAAAGGGGGCTCTCAAGGTGGTGGTGTATAGGAAGACTGCACTGTCTACCTGCTCCTCAGTTCAGTATTCCAGATGGGAAACTGTGATTTCCCACTTGGACCTCTGCCTCAAAACTACTCTGGGATCAGTACATCCACTGTGAGCACTCTCCAGTACAGAATGTCCTGTGATGTGAAACAGGAAACTGAGAACTATGGCAAAAAGCTTTTGTTGTAGTTCACCAGAGTTGGCATGAGGTGAGAAACTCACAGAAGTCAGATTCACAACTCCTATCCCTTGGTCAAAGGTTATATATCCCAATGAAAGGTGAGAATGGCACAACAGCATCAACAGGGATAGTCATCCTTGTTAACAGTGTTGAACACCTCAGCAGAAACAGGTCCTCCATTTCTCATTAAGAATTGTCCTCCCCCCAATAATATCAAAAACCAGAAGGGAAACAAGCAGAAATCCCCAAAACATTCAAGAAAAAGAATCCCCCTTTTTAAAAATGTGAATTAAAAAATTATATTTTTCACGCTTTTTCAATCTGTGGATTGTGCATGTGTGTGCATGTCCCTGTCCTTTCTTCACTGATACATTTGAGAGTACAACTATATTCACCTGATTTTCCTTTATTGAATTGTGTTTTCACCTGATCATTATTTAACCTTGTTTTAACTTTGGTGGGGCAAAGTTTTATGTGGCTTTGATTTGGTTTGATTTTTTGTTTGTTTGTTGATCTGTATCTGTTTCAGTTCCTCTTCTTAATCCTCCACATTCATTCCCCTCTAACAAACAATTTTTTTTGTTTCCTTTTCTTCTCTATTCATGAGTTCTGGTTATTTAAATTTTTTCTTCTTTATTGCAATCACCTGCTACCCTTCTCCCAATTCCCCTCTGTTCACTTTTGAAATATTTCAAACTTGCCTTTCTACTATATTTTCTCTCCACTTAAGGAACTGTAGTTCCACTGTATGAAAGAAGTTTATATAATTTCTACCCTATTCACATTGTTTTGGTTATCACTATAGTGGACAACAGTTGACATGTTTCCATGTCTTTATTTAGTTCATAGCAATTTATTGTTGGTGCTGATACTAAATGTTGACCCCACCCCTTCTGTTCAGATGACACTTAGAGACCTCATAGTAGGAAATGTCATCTATTCTAAGGCTATTTTTGGTTGCTTCCATTATTCTTATTTCTTTACTCCTCTTTCACATAGAGGGACTGGGAAGTGATTAGGATGTTGTAAATTTTCAGAGTAAAGATCCTACTGCATAGGTACACTCACACTGCAGCCAAGTAACAGCAAACCTCACTCCACATGCAAGTTAGCATCATTAATATATCAACATACAGAATAGGGGATGCAAAAACCCAAAATAAATGACCAGAATTGCTGGAAGGGGATCTCAGTTCCAAATCCTAAATATCTGCTTATGCAGGAAAAATATAGAGAAGTTCAAAGAACAAAAAAGATAAGTACATAGCAAATGAAATGTTCAAAAAAGAGGAAAAAATAATTCAAGCTGATAAAAGCACAAATGCAGATCCTCTAAAAACAGGAGGGAAGAGGCAAACCAATTTCACACCCAAATTTACAATCTCCCAAATGGAAACCACAGATATGAAAAATAAAAATTCTAGAGAAATGCAATAAAACTGATTATTAAACATTCAATGAGATAAATAAAATATAAGTAAGTAATTAAAGAATCAAATGTAGAAAATGAAAGAACACTTCAACAACAACAAAAAATGGAACTAGTGGAAACCAATCAGTGCTACTGAAAAAAAATGCATGATAAATTACCAGCAGATTAAATTAAATAGAAAACAGAACTTCAGAACTTTAAAACAGGTTCAAAATACTTCATTACTCATTCTGCAAACATAACAAATAAATAAATAAAACACCATGTTCACAATATGAAAAAATTCCTGGGCAAAATGAACACACCAAATTTGAGAGTCACTAAGACAGACAGAAATGGAAATACAAACTAAAGTTATTAAGAAACTTTGCAGTGAAATAATGACATACAAACATTCTAACCACAGAAATAACATGGACATTAAAATACAGGAATCATAAAGAACCTCAAATAAACTAGGCCAAAAAAGAACCTCTCCAGGACACATCAAATAAAAATACCTAAGAGAAAATATTAAAATAATATTAAATTTGCAGCAGAATAACATCAGAACACATGTAGAGTTAAACCAATAAGTCTTGTTGTGACATTCTTAAACATCACAAGAGCAAGAGATCTCTATACTCACAGGAAAGAGAATGATTCTGTGCTGTGGCCCCTGGGGAAACATATTCTCTCGAGGCAAATCTGTGCACACATGAGCTTTTGGGGAACACCACACATGCAAACCATAAAACTCCCCTGTTTAAAACCTATCTCCAGCAGCCATCATCACCAAACCCTCCCATGCACATGCTTCCTCTAACAAACCCACCCATGCTCCATTCTGACACTCTGTGACCACCATCAACTTTGACTCCCTGAATGGGTGTCTCTGGCTTCATGCATTGTCTGTTGCCTGTGCAGGTGACTTCTATCCCTGCAAAAGCCTCCTTGCCTCACCCCTCTTTGACCCCCATACTGGGTCAAAACTACCACTACCCCGTGAGAGGAAACCCTCAAGACCCCTGCAACAGGACTCCCCATGCAGGGCTTCCACTTTAAAACACCATATGCTTCTCTTGCACCCTGATTCATCCCAACCATTCTAAACCAGGCATTGAGAATTGAGTTCTCTTAGGCATTTGGAGGTATAGAATACACAGGTTTAGGGAACATAGTAGAAGTCATTGGGCACTTGATAGAGATAGGATCTATGCTTCTGAAGGCAAGGACCTAAGTTGCCAGAGGAGAGAGAATCAGAGCAATAATCTGATATTCCAGTGAATGCAAGTAATTCAAAATTACAAACTGAGGTAGAAAGGAGGTTCATACTCCTTATATGGGAAGGAAGAAAAATCCCTGATCTTGGATGACCACGATGGAAGTAGTTGGGCAGACCATTCAAAAAAGAAAAAAAGTCATTTAGATGGAGTCATGAGGTTGAATGAAAGCAGGTCAACCCTTTGTTGTAAATTGTGACTCCCCAAGTGTTCTCATTTTCTCTTTACTTCAAATCATGAGTATCAGGGAATGAGAGCAAAGAAGAATCATCTCTGGCCTCAGTGATTTCCATAAGTGTAAAGGAAAGTAGCTGGTGACAAGTTCTGCAGTGTCTGGGATTTTGCCAAAATGGACAGCTGCTGTCATAGATGAAACATTAGAAAAGAAAGAAAGCACTGAACCTGGATGAGATCAATTTGCAATCTGGAGTCCCATAAAGGTTCAGTGGCAGTGGGAGTTTTCACTCTCACCATCAGCAGCATGCAGACTGAAGTTGTTGCCACTTATGATTCTCAATAGTATTACAGGTCCCCACCCACAGTTATACAGACCATGACATAAACCTTCTAGGGAAGTAGAATTGTGAGGTTGATCTTCTCCAGCTGCTCCTCCTGTGGCTTCCACCTGCTGAGAGCACTTCTAAGAGGCAGCCAGACCATGAAGGTCACTGGGAGGTTTTATTAGAAGGGCTCAGGGAGCTCCTCTTCACCCTCACTCTCCTTTATCTTCCTCAGTTGAAGGAGCAGCTGATAATGTCTTCTCTGGTTTAATAAATAACCTAAATTAATGCTTAATGAGAATTTGAGTTGCATTATCAATTTGAATTTATATAGCAAAACAGAGGGCACCACAGATATTCCAAGCAGGACCTGCTTTAATACATGAAGTTGGAGTCTACATTATAGTCTTGATCTGCCTTGGCAGGTCTGAAAGTCAGCATAGATGATATGAGAAACAGGGAATTGTCTGGTTCCCCTAATTGACAACTTCTCCAATACTCAAGACATGGGCCTCCTAACTATGGGGTTAGTGAATAGGCAGGTCTGATTTTTCAGTTGTCTGCAACATATAACCTGATGATTCTGCAGAACCCTACCTCTATCCATGCATCTGGCTACTGGGGCCGATGGATACTGACATCTCCTTTTCAGATTACCAAATCCTTGGTAAGGAACACAGGAAATCACAGGAGTTAAAGAAATATACTTCTCAGATATTGGGTGAGTTGGAAACAGAAGAGTGATCCTGCATGATCAATATTACTGTCACTCTCAGAATTTCACTAGAAAGAGAGTAGAATCATTATATGTGAAGATCTGATCTCCAGTGCTGTTAGCAGGTCTGGGATCACATTGGAAATAATTGTTAAGTTACATAGTAAGCAGAAAATGAGGAACTACATTAAATGTGCAGCTATATGTTAACAAATAAACAATTAAAAAAATAAATACACATACACTCTACCCTTTTTTAGTATATAAATGCCTTGCAGAAGCTAGCGTCATTATCCACATTACAAGTAGGTTGTTAGAAATGCAAAATAGCATCTTTTTTTTCTTTTTTTTTATTGTATACAAATGGGATACATGTTGTTTCTCTATTTGTACATAGAGTCAAGGCATACCATTTGTGTAATCATACGTTTACATAGGGCAATGATGTTTATTTTTTTTCCTTCCCCCCCACCCCTCCCACCCCTCTTTTCCCTCTATACAGTCCTTCTTTCCTTCATTCTTACCGCTCTCCTTATCCCTAACCCTAAACCTAACCCTAAACCTAATGCTAACCCCTCCCACCCCCCATTATATGTCCTCATCCGCTTATCAGCGAGATCATTCATCCTTTAGTTTTTTGAGATTCGCTTATCTCACTTAGCATGATATTCTCCAATTTCATCCATTTGCCTACAAATGCCATAATTTTATCATTCTTCATTGTGGAGTAATATTCCATTGTATATATATGCCACAATTTTTTTATCCATTCATCAACTGAAGGGCATCTAGGTTGCTTCCACAATCTGGCTATGGTGAATTGAGCAGCAATGAACATTGATGTGGCTGTATCTCTGTAGTATTCTGATTTTAAATCCTTTGGGTATAGGCTAAGGAGTGGGATAGCTGGGTCAAATGGTGTTTCCATTCCAAGCATTCTGAGGAATCTCCACACTGCTTTCCAGAGTGGCTGCACTAATTTGCAACCCCACCAGCAATGTATGAGTGTTCCTTTTTCACCACATCCTCGCCAACACCTATTGTTGCTTGTATTCTTGATAATCGCCATTCTAATTGGGGTCAGATGAAATATTAGGGTAGTTTTGATTTGCATTTCCCTTATTACTAGGGATGTTGAACATTTCTTCATATATCTGTTGATTACTTGTACATCTTCTTCTGTGAAGTGTCTGTTCATTTCCTTAGACCATTTGTTGATTGGATTATTTGTATTCTTCGTGTAGAGTTTTTTGAGTTCTTTATAGATTCTGGAAATTAGCGCTCTATCTGAGGTATGGTTGGCAAAGATATTCTCCCACTCCGTAGGCTCTATCTTCACATTTCTGATAGTTTCCTTTGCTGAGAGAAAGCTTTTTAGTTTGAATCTAACCCAGTTGTTGATTCTTGCTTTTATTTCTTGTGCTATGGGAGTCCTGTTAAGGAAGTCTGATCCTAAGCCAACAAGTTGAAGATTTGGACCTACTTTTTCTTCTATAAGATGCAGGGTCTCTGGTCTGATTCCGAGGTCCTTGATCCATTTTGAGTTGAGTTTTGTGTAGGGTGAGAGATAGGGGTTTAATTTCATTCTATTGCATATGGTTTTCCAGTTTTCCCAGCACCATTTGTTGAAGAGGCTATCTTTTCTCCATTGCATATTTTTGGAACCTTTGTCTAGTATGAGAAAATTGTATTTATTTGGTTTGTGTCCATGTCCTCTATTCTGTACCATTGATCTACCTGTCTATTTTGGTACCAACACCATGCCGTTTTTGTTACTATTGCTTTGTAGTAGAGTTGAAGATCTGGTATTGCAATACCCCCTGCTTCCTTCTTGCTACTGAGGATTGCTTTAGCTATTCTAGGTTTTTTATTCTTCCAGATGAATTTCATAATTGCTTGCTCTATTTCTGCAAGGTACATCATTGGGATTTTAATTGGAATTGCATTGAATCTGTATAGCACTTTAGATAGTATAGCCATTTTGACAATATTAATTCTGCCTATCCAGGAACATGGGAGATCTTTCCATCTTCTAAGGTTTTCTTTAATTTCTTCCTTTAGTGTTCTGTAGTTCTCATTGTAGAGGTCTTTCACCTCTTTTGTGAGATTGATTCCCAAGTATTTTATTTTTTTCGATGCTATTGTGAATGCGGTAGTTTTCCTGAATTCTCTTTCTGAAGATTCATCACTTATGTATAAAAATGCATTGGATTTATGAGCATTGATCTTGTAACCTGCTACTTTACTGAATTCACTTATGAGTTCTAAAAGTTTTCTGGTGGAATTTCCAGGTTCCTCTAAATATATAATCATGTCATCAGCGAACAGGGATAGTTTGAGTTCTTCTTTTCCTATTCGTATCCCTTTAATTTCTTTGGTTTGTCTGATTGCTCTGGCTAGAGTCTCAAGGACGATGTTGAATAGAAGCGGTGAAAGAGGGCATCCCTGCCTTGTTCCAGTTTTTAGGGGGAACACTTTCAGTTTTTCACCATTTAGAATGATATTGGCCATGGGCTTAGTGTAGACGGCCTTTATAATGTTAAGGAATGTTCCCACTACCCCAATTTTTTCTAGTGTTTTGAGCATGAAGGGATGCTGTATTTTATCGAATGCTTTTTCTGCATCTATTGAAATAATCATGTGATTCTTAACTTTAAGTCTGTTGATATGGTGAATGACATTTATTGATTTCCGAATGTTGAACCAACCTTGCATCCCTGGGATAAAACCCACTTGATCGTGGTGCACTATCTTTTTAATATATATTTGTATGCGATTTGCTAAAATTTTGTTGAGAATTTTTGCGTCGATGTTCATTAAGGATATTGGTCTGAAATTTTCTTTCCTCGATGTGTCTCTGTCTGGTTTAGGTATCAGGGTGATATTGGCTTCATAGAACGAGTTTGGGAGGGTTCCCTCCTCTTCTATTTCATGGAATAGTTTGAGGAGTATTGGAATGAGTTCTTCTTTAAAGGTTTTGTAGAACTTGGCTGAGAACCCATCTGGTCCTGGACTTTTCTTTGTTGGTAGGCTTTTGATGACCTCTTCTATTTCATTGCTTGAAATTGGTTTATTTAAGTTGTGTATGTCCTCCTCGTTCAGTTTAGGTAATTCATATGTCTCTAGAAATTTGTTGATGTCTTCGAGGTTTTCTGTTTTGTTGGAGTATAGATTTTCGAAATAGCTTCTAATTATGTTTTGTATTTCACTCGTGTCTGTTGTGATGTTTCCTTGTTCATTCCAAATTTTAGTAATTTGAGTTTTCTCCCTGTTTCTCTTTGTTAGTGTGGCTAAGGGTTTATCAATTTTATTTATTTTTTCAAAGAACCAACTATTTATTTTGTTAATTTTTCCAATTGTTTCTTTTGTTTCGATTTCATTGATTTCGGCTCTGATTTTAACTATTTCCTGTCTTCTACTACTTTTGGTATTGGTCTGCTCTTCTTTTTCTAGCGCTTTGAGCTGTAGTGTTAAGTCATTTATTTGTTGATTTCTACTTCTTTTTTGAATGTGCCCCATGAAATAAATCTTCCTCTAAGTACTGCTTTCATAGTGTCCCAGAGATTTTGATATGATGTGTCTTTGTTCTCATTTACTTCTAAGAATTTTTTTATTTCCCTCCTGATGTCTTCTGTTATCCATTCATCATATAATAGTGTATTATTTAATCTCCAGGTATTGGAGAAGTTTCTGTTTTTTATTCTGTCATTTATTTCTAATTTCAGTCCATTATGATCTGATAGAGTGCAAGGTAGTATCTCTATCTTCTTGTATTTGCTAACAGTAGCTTTGTGGCACAAAATATGGTCTATTTTAGAGAAGGATCCATGTGCTGCTGAGAAGAAAGTGTATTCGTTCTTTGTTGGATGGTATATTCTATATATGTCCGTTAAGTCTAAATTGTTGATTGTGTTGTTGAGATCTATAGTTTCTTTATTCAATTTTTGTTTGGACGATCTATCCAGTAGTGAGAGAGGTGTGTTAAAATCGCCTAGTATTTTTGTGTTGTGGTCTATTTGATTTCTGGAATTGAGAAGGATTTGTTTGACGTATGTGGATGAGCCAATGTTCGGGGCATAGATATTTATGATTGTTATGTCTTGCTGATTTATGCTTCCCTTAAGCAGCATGTAATGTCCTTCTTCATCCCTTCTGACTAGTTTTGGTTTGAAGTCCACATTATCTGAAATGAGGATGGATACTCCAGCTTTTTTGCTGTGTCCGTGTGCATAGTATGTTTTTCCCCATCCTTTCACCTTTAGTCTATGGGTGTCTCTTTCTATGAGATGAGTCTCTTGCAGGCATCAAATTGTTGGATTTTTCTTTTTAATCCAATCTGCCAGTCTGTGTCTTTTGATTGATGAATTCAGGCCATTAACATTCAGGGTTATTATTGTGATATGATTTGTATTCCCAGTCAATTGACTCATATTTGTTTTTGACATGATTTGGTTTCTCCTTTATTTGGCTATTCCTTTAGGCTAGCGCCTCCTGTTGCTGATTTGCATCATTGTTTTTCATCTCTTCCTCATGGAATATTTTGCTGAGAATGTTCTCTAATGCTGGCTTTCTTTTTGTAAATTCCTTTAGCTTTTGTTTATCATGGAAGGATCTTATTTCATCGTCAAATTTGAAGGTAAGTTTTGCTGGGTATAAGATTCTTGGTTGGCATCCATTTTCTTTCAGGGCTTGGTATATGTTGTTCCAGGCCCTTCTAGCTTTTAGGGTCTGGATTGAAAAATCTGCTTATATTCTTATTGGTTTCCCTCTGAATGTAATTTGATTCTTTTCTCTCACGGCCTTTAAAATTCTGTCTTTATTTTGTATGTTAGGTGTTTTCATAATAATGTGCCTTGGTGTGGGTCTGTTGTAATTTTGTATGTTTGGAGTTCTATAAGCCTCTTGTACTTGGTTTTCCATTTCATTCTTCAGATTTGGGAAATTTTCTGATATTATTTTATTGAATAGATTGTTCATTCCTTTGGTTTGTTTCTCTAAGCCTTCCTCAATCCCAATAATTCTTAAATTTGACCTTTTCATGATATCCCATAATTCTTGTAGATTCTGTTCATGATTTCTTACCATCTTTTCTGTTTGGCCAACTTTGTTTTCAAGATTAAATATTTTGTCTTCAATGTCTGAGGTTCTGTCTTCCAGGTGTTCTATCCTATTGGTTATGCTTTCTATGGAGTTTTTAACTTGGTTTATTGTTTACTTCATTTCAAGTATTTCAGTTTGTTTTTTTTTTCAGTATCTCTAACTCTTTATTGAAGTGATCTCTTGCTTCCCGTATTTGCTCTTTTAACTGTTGTATGGTGCGATCATTTAATGCCTGCATTTGCTCTTTCATCTCCTCCTTCAATGCCTGCATTTGCTCTTTCATCTCCTCATTAGCTTCCCTGATCATTTTAATTACGTACATTCTGAACTCCCTTTCTGACATTTCTTCTGCTGTGCTGTCATTGGGTTTTATTGATGTAGTATCTAGGTTTGTTTGGGACATTTTCTTCCCTTGTTTTCTCATATTGGTCAGCTGTCAGTGGGACCCTGAGATATTGCAGTTTTCTGCTATTGGCTTATAGTGTCCTGGTAGATTTCCAGTGTATCACCTCCCGGCCTTCAGTAGCCTGATGTCTTGGAGGAATCTGATAATGCAGTGCATCCGAAGAAAACTGCCCCTAGCCCCCTACTGGTTCCACGGTTTGGAGCTGGCTCTGTGCAGAAATGCTCTCACTGTGGGCCTGCACCGTGCAGCTGGCCGTGTGGGAGGAGCCCACTGCCGGAGTGTGGAAGGCTACCTTGGGAAGACTCTAGCTGCCCTGCCCAGCTCCAATAAGCCACCTTTATCTGGGCCTGCCACCCGGGCCGAGCTTTACCCAGTGGGCAGACCAGCTGTGGCTCTATTTCAGTCCGAGTCTCTCAATGCCTCCCCTTCTTAACTCCTGGGTTCTGGAGCGACTGGGGGTGCAGTCACCCTCTAAGTCGCCATCTTGGATCACCCCGTGAAGAGAGCCTGTGGCCGGAATGGGCAGAGCTGCCTGAAGAGGTCTCTGGCTGCCCTGTCCTGATCCCAGAGACTGCTTGCGGATCGAAGCTCTCCGTTGGTTCGGGGGCTTGTGGCTGGTTCTATGTAGAAAACCTCTCACTGGGCAGTCTGGTCTGAGAAGCTAGCCTTGAAAGGCACCTCCCACCGCAGGGGTCCATGCTACTTCGCAAAATAGTATCTTAACTTGACATCTGCAATGAGGGACTACATTTTAAGGAGGAACAGGGCATTGGTACAAGATTAGGGAGCTTCATAAAAATTTTTTACTCTAGACAAAGTGACCATGGTATTCATAAGTGAGGAAATATTTTCATCTCTTGAGCTAGGACATGACCAGAAAATATATTCTTACTCAAAACTTTTCAAAACGCTGAAAATACCCCCTTAATTTCATCATGAGAGACATGAGTATAGTTTGGTAAATTTACTCACCTCCTTCCACCCTCACCAACTCTGTTGTTCACAGTGAGTTTAAGGTTTAGAGTGGAAAGCAAAGGTGGGTCATCCCTGTGGCCTGCGGGATACACAACAATGGTAAATTCCAGGGACTAATGGCCATTGACTGGCCTGTATATATAAAACTGATCCCCAAGTGTGGAAGGGCCAGTTCAAATGTGTTCTTCCAATTGAATGATGATAGTGACAGAGACAGTCTTCAAGCAAATTCTGAACAAGCTCCTCTTGTGTGAGTCTGAGTGTACTTTGTGGGACTGGATATAGTTAGGAAGGGAAGGAATTTTCTTCTTTAGGGAGATAATAGAAGAGGAAAATCCAGGCAGAAGTGGTGAGGTGTACACACCTAGGTGTTTGTTTCTACTGATTTGTGACTGTGTTTATCATGACATTAGGTTCTACTTCATGAATGCTGTGTATATGCCTTATATGGGAAAAGTGACTTTGCAGACTAAATTAAGACATTTAAATATTAGAGATTATCCAGGTGTGCCCTGAATGCAGGCCACATTATCCTCATTAGAAAGAGAAATAATTAACATGGACAAAAAGGACAGAAGACATGGAAGACAATGGGTGACACTAGAGTCATGGGGCTGCAGTCACCAGAGCTAGAGATGGAGGAGCAGACTGTCCTGTCTACTCTGCAGGGGCTCCTACCCTAAAACACCTGGTGGTGGACACTGTGACTTCTGATCTCAGCACTGTGGTGGTTTCTGACTGTTGTTGTACACCACAAATTTCTGGTAATTTATTAAATGAGATGTTTGGGACTAATACATGTGGGACTCAGGGAAAACCAAGGCAATTACTGTCAATCTCCTACTTCAACTTCCCAATGCACAATATAAATGGAAAGTTAAAAGGTTCTCTGGTAGAAAAAACAAAATTTGAATCTCTGAGTGTACTGAGGCACATGGTTTATGTAGAATAAATATTAATGACTGCTAGTTAAATAATATCTGAATACTTAGACCTCATGTAGTGTCCTCAATCTGAGAAATTGAAAGGTACTTAAGACAGGACTCTGATCTATTTAACAACCATCATATTTCAAGGTGCATCATTTGGTCAACCCTCTGGTCCACCATGTGATACTCTTTCTTATGCTTTCCACAGAGAAGGGGCCCAAACATCAGAACACAGTTCAGTTGAGCAAAGTCCCATGGTCTGTGAGGTCCGAGGCTGGATTTCAGCCCAGGTCTGTCTGACATCAACTCTATTGCTTCCATGTGGCTACAATCCTTCCAAAGATACAGTGAGAACTATGAGATGGGAGGAGAGAAATCCACTCTAATGGCAGGAAATCTCAGTCTCCTGATGCCTCTGCCCACAACATGCTGACCTGATCTGCAACTCAGGCCTTCTGCAGTATCTTCTACAAAACAAAGGTCTGCACACCTCCCAGCTCTACCTGTTTCCATTCCAGAATTGAGCAGGGGACATTTTTCATTTCTCTGAGCCCTCCCTCATGTCCAATGCCCCCAACACTGACTCAGTCCTCCCCTCAACACACTCTCTCCTGTAACGTAATTCATAGTCCTAATATGGAGACCAATGAACAGAAAGCAAGAACAGCTCTCCCTTCCTTTTGGTGCTGTGAGAGTAATCCCAATATGGGAGAAGATTCTTCTAGGTATTTTCTACCTTAGAAGAAATCTGGTACCATCTCTTCATAGGGTAAATGTTTCTCTGCCTCCATTCAATATAGACACCAAATGATAGCAATGTGGAATATTTGGTGGACCATAGATCAGCCACTCTCAGGGTATCCCTGTTCACATTGCTGCTCCACAGATCAACATGACCTCATAGACTTAAAGCAATCACGGGCTTGTTTCTTCATGGTTCTAGAGGTCAGAATTCTCACTGAAATGAAATGCAGGTTTTAGGAAGGTTGTGATCCTACTGCATTCTTCTGAGGAGAAAATCCAGGTCCAGACATTCCTGCTCCTAGATTCTTCCATGTCCCTGATCTTGGCCCTTTCTTTCATCACTCAATGCCCTTCACCACTGTCACAACCTTACTGAATCTGCATACTTTCCCACCATTCTATGAACCTTCATACTTAAGTTGGTCTCCTGCAAAATATTCAGTAAAATCTCCAGATCCTGAATCTTCAACTTAATCATATCTCCCAAGTGTCTTCTCTTTTATGAAAGATTATAATCTGAAGATCTAAGGATTAGATGTGAACTTTATGGACTCTATTTAGAATGACTCATTGGAGAAAATTCCATGATATTTGAAAGTCAGATAAGATTACATTAATTGTCTTCTGCAGCTGACACTTGAGGCAGGACAAAAGGAGCATATTCTGGTGAATACTATCATCCATGGAGAATTTCAGAACCCAAACTTCATCCTTTCTGCACCACTCTGAGGACCCATGGTGGGTTACTCTAATTTCAGGGGAATATTCTCTCTGGATTCTGGGTGAGCACCAGAGAGTTCCATTTAGGTTGTCTGCTTCTCTGACTAACATACTTCCAGGACATTGAGCTGCAGATTATACTTCTGTTTCTCCACCTAGACAATTCTCTTGGGACACCACTAGGAGCTCTGTTTTAATATATAAGTCCAATTGAAAACATAAACATATTTATCAGATAAATAAAATACTTTCATTTAATTCAGGTGAGCATAGTCATGATTATTCCCCTTGGGCCAAGGAGAAGTAAGGAGAGTGGGGTGTATAAACCCTCCTTGGTCCTTTTTAACAATATCTCCCTGTGAAATTAAGATCTGGGATGACTCTGTGAAGTGCTCTCATCAGGTAGATGCAGCAAGAAGAGCAACTGGGGCAGGACAGACTCACACTTCTGCTTCTCTGAGAGCTTTATGTCAGGGCCTGTATCATTGTTGGAGAGTAAATGTAAACATTTTCTCTTGATCGAAATGTGATGTTGACTCTGTATCCTGGAGATTTAGACAAGTAAGATGGAGAATGCATCATCTGGATTTTAACTCTGGCACCTGGTATTAGAATAATAAAAACAAATATCTATAGCACTGAGCATGTTATGAGGACTTACTTGAAGCACCAGGCAGCACCAACAACACTTGCCTGAGTAAATGTCCTGAGTTGTCCCCCTAAACTAGGAAGCAGGACCCCCAGAAGCTGAGCATGGGCCCTCATATCCTGACTGGCACTAACTCCACAGGGCACAGGATCCACAGGGCATTGGGCTGTGCTCTGGGCACAATCAAATCAGCAGATATGGGCAGGCTGAACACAGCTTCAGAGCTGGTTCCTCTCAGTCACTTCACACTAACTCAGTCTCCCCAGTGTCCCAGGTCACAAAAGGCAGCACAAAAGTGCCTGCTGGTAACATGCTGCTCCTGGAGGCAAAGGAGAACATCAATCTGTGTCTGTAAGTGGCTTGTTAGTTTGACCTCCTCCAGGCTCAGTGCATTCTTTCTTCGCCTTTTGTCCATGTACGACACTGACTGTCTTATCTGAGGCAATCCTAGAAAAAAATTTACAAGCTCCTTGCTTTTGTTTTCTAGGAGTATCATTGTGGCTTTAGTGGCTTCCTGCTTGCTTTGATCCTGTGACCTTCTTGCTATGAATGGAGAAGTAACAGGAAAACATGGTGAATCATGATTTGCAAAGAGGAATGGTATTCCAGATCTCTCATTTGTCACATCCAGCTCTTTAACCCCTCTTTCAAACAAGGCCAAAGATTTTTTCTATTGTCCTCTAAAGTGCCTGCTTATCCTAGCTCTGCTGAAGATAATCCAGTTCCATGCTGAGTGCTACCTCTGTGCCTTGTTTTCCTCTGTCCTATCTTAACCAAAGCCTTGCACTGGGAAGTGGAGGTCCTATCCACTACATGCTCATTCATGTCATAGATTCCACGATGTTCCCCCAATCTGAATATTCAGCCATCACCATATGATGAACCGGTTCCTAAGAGAACCCTGTTCATTGTGGCTATAATGTGAACAGTGAGACTCAGCAGAGTAAAGAGAGAAAGAGGCAAGTAGGAGAGTGGGGGAGGAAGCCCTGTCTGGGGATTGGAGCCAGAGTAGGGTTTGCAGGGTGTCACAGGGAGGTAGGCACCCTTGGCTCAGGATGGGTGTCCAGGATGTGCTGGAAGAGGATGGCTATTAGAGGGTCAGTCTTCCCTCTCTATGAGACAGTCCAGTCCCAGTTCACCTGGGCTGAAGAAGATACTCAGGAAGAGGGAATAGATGCTGATGGACATGAGGGCTTCAGAGCTGAGAGATTGGGGATATCTGTGGGAGAGTTGACTGCAGATAAGCAGCATGGGTGTTGATGACATCTGGAGACTAGTTTGAATTGGGCATTGATTCAATAAGTGAATCAATGAATTATTAATGAACCAATGTTATCAACATTGTAGGCCAAAGTCACTTATTTGAAAAGAAGATATTCCCAACCTTTGGTTTAGAGTGGACTAAATATATCAATGTGAACTCATGACAATGGTAGATACAGACAAGATGTGTCCTGGTTTGTACAGTAGAAAAATGTACAGTGACTTTCCCCAGTCTAGAAAGTAGGACTTTCAGTCCTAAGTGTGACAGTATTCAAATACCATTTTTTAAGAAAAAGAACAATTACTCATTGGAGAAATGTTCACTTCTGAATCTAGAATAAAGTAAAGGGAAAATAAGCCTTAACCATCTTGAAATAAGGATGTACAGGATGTGGATGACTTAGTAGAACAAAAGAGAACCCAGATTGAGGGAGAAATCCAATGGCCAAATATGGAGAATTTTGTGCATCAAAATAATTATCAATGATAATAGGTTACAGAACATTGATGAAAATGTGAATCCATGTAACCAGATTCATATTTAAATGAGGATAGAAAATTCAAACTGTCAAATGATTCTTATTAATTTAAATTGGAAAATAACTGTGGAGAATTGCATTCTGGCAGGAACAATCCTGAAATCCTTCCTCTCTTTATCCCTACATGTAGAACACCAAAAACAACCAGTAAACATTTGTAGTATGCTGTGCAATTGCCCAATTGTTGTTTTTGTAGGGGACAGTGAGGACATAAATGTTTAATGCAGGTGCCATGGATGTAGTGAAGGGAAGACACAGACTGAAATATCCCAGCACCTGACAGGGCAAAGGAGAAGATAAGAGCTTCTCTGCTGGACATTTCTGCCTGTTTTGAGCTGAATTTATTTCCCTCACTCCCACTGCAGAATATGGCAGTCCTAAGGAAAGAAAGCATAAAGGAGGAGTCTATGTCAAGGTGAGGACCTCGTTTGGGATCCAGAAATGTTTTGATCTGGAAATTCCTCCTGGTCTCATGTGTTGAGGGCCTGGTCACCAGTAGAGCAATGATCAGAGGTGGGCTTTGGCAAGTAACTGAACCCTGGAGGTTCTGACTTCAGCAGTGGGTTAACCCCACCATAGGTGCCTGGGCAATAAGGGGAGGTAAAGTCTGTGGTTTGTGGGGTAAAAATATGGAGGAAGTAGACCTGTGGGGAACCATCGGATGGTGCTTCTTTTTCCTGGCCCTTCCTGTAGCTCTCTGCCTTCTCTCTCCCCCTGTCTTCCTTGCTTTATCTCTCTCCCTCTCTGCTTCCTGGCTGCCATGAACTGAGCAGCTTTCTCCAGAATGGCCTGTGACATGATGTTTTGCTCACTTCAGCCACATCCTTTTTATCCTCAGTGTCAAAGTACTCCAGGTTTATTTCACATTTTTCCATATTCCAGATTCAGAAATGGACATTTCTCCAAAGGTTAGTGATTCTTTTATTTGTTTTTTTTTGTTGTTGTTGTTGTTGTTTGTTTGTTTCAGATACCAGTCATACAAAATAAAAATAATGTGAAGTGAAAAAGTCTATTAACACAGAATCTCTGGTGATAACTTATACACTGGAGAAACTTGTGGAAAGGCAGTGGGTCATGCATAATTATGGCCACTTGTCATCCAGGAGAGAGATGTCAGGGCGGACAACACTGCTGCCACCATGGTCTCTCTGAAAGCTAATGTCTGTGTTATCCCAAGATGTTCATCTCTGAGGCTGAATGGGAGTAAGTATCTCCAGTCCCAGCAGTCTGCACAGAGTAGGTGAGAACCCTGGAAGGAAAAGTGAGTTGATCTGCAAGAGGGAACACAGATGCTCAATCTACCCTCCACCAGCTGAGCTATCAGTGAAGGATTGCAGAGGGAAAGATGAAGGTTCCAATGATTCATCACTATGCAGCCCAGAAAAATAATGAAAATAACTTATTTCTCTCCTTTGTCCAGAAAAAGTTTATTTCTCAAAAAAAAATAGAGAAGTGTTAAGTAACATACATGATCACTGCTAGAAATAAATATGAATGCTAAAGAAGAATGCTCTGGTTACATGGGATCCAGTGTGTTTTCACTTTTATGTTGGGGAAAAACCCCTTCCTGTCTGTGAGCCGGGTGGATTTATGCTGCAGACATGGTGAATTGGAAAACCTAGGACCCTGACAAAATGTGGTCTGCATTATTAAATTTTCATGAGATTCCATATGAGTTCATATATTTCCAGGAAGCACAAGTGTTCAACTGCACAGGACTTTTCCCTCTTCCTTTCTCTCCTTCCATGCTGGGGTCAGGAGACACTATAGAGCAGGAGGCCCATTGCCCAACCTGCCCTGAGTACTGGCAGTGCTCAGGGGAGAAGTCTATAGGGAGCAGGGCAGAAACAGCAGAAATGGTGTTGCATTGTTTGGTATCTGTAACTTGCTTTAGAATGAACTCTGTGAGGTCAGGAGTTCTGTTTGTTTTATTCAAAATGCCATGTGCTAGTGTCCAGTTCTGATTGATACTTTTATTTGTGGATTTTTGTGAACAAATTTTTCTTTTACTTGTAAAAGTATACATCTTTTAAAAATTCAGTTTTGGTTACATAAATCACAGAATAGAGAATAGAGTTACTTTATATTAGGTAGAGAGAAGTGAAGAGAGGGGAAGGAGCATGTGGGAAGAAATGATAGTAGATGAAACAGACATTATTACCTCATTTACATGTGTGACTGCATGACCCATGTGATCCTACAATCTGAAAAATGAGATTGCACTCCCTATGTGTATGATTTATCAAAATTTATAAATGCATTTTTTGTCATGTACAACTAAATAGAAGAAATAATATAAAAATAAAAAATAAATTTAAAAAATTAAAATGAAGAATCATTTACTGTTTTTGTTACTATTGCTCTGTAGTGAACTTTAAGGTCTGGTATTGTGAAACCTCCTGCTTCACTCCTCCTGCTCAGTATTGCTTTGGCTATTCAAGATTTCTTTCTCTTCCAGATGAATTTTATTATTGTTCTCTCTATTTATATGAGGTACATCATTGGGATTTTAATAAGAATTGCATTGAATCTGCATAGCACCTTTGGTAGTATGATCATTTTGAGAATATTATTTCTGCCTATCCAAGAACATGGGAGATATTTCCATCTTCTAAGGTATTTGCTATTTTCTTTGTTTAGTGTTCTGTAATTTTAATTGTAGAGGTCTTCCATCTCTTTTGTTAGATTGTTTCCAAGTATTTTATTTTTTTGAGGCTATTGTGAGTGGAGTGGTTTTCATAATTTCTCTATCTGAGGATTAATCACTTATAAATAGAAATGCATTAGATTTATGCATATTGATTTTATACCCTGCTACTTTGCTGAATTCATTTAAAATGGCATGGTATTGGCACCAAAATAGACAGGTAAACCAATGGTACAGAATATAATACACAGAGACAGACCCACATAAATATAGTTATCTCATACTTGACAAAGGAGCCAAAAATATGCAATGGAGAATGAAAACACTCAGAAACCAGTCTGGACATTGGCACTCATGCAAGAGATTTTATTAAGCAGACAGGCAGAGTGTGTGCCCACAGAGTGAGAGAAAGAGAGAGAGAGAGATAGAGAGAGAGAGATAGAGAGAGAGAGAAAGTGAGAGAGAGAAAAAGTGAGAGAGTGAACAAAAATGAGAGTGAGTGAGAGAGATAAAGCACAAAGGCAAGAGAGAGAAGGAGATTGTGTGAAAATGAGAAGGAGAGAGAGAGAGTGCAAGAGTGAGGAAGATAGAGTGAGAAAAAAATGGCATTAGAGCTATTCTTAAGTAGTGGAATTTCACAGGCTAATAACAATGAACCAATGACTGGTGAGGAGGTCCATGGGCTAATAATCTGAACCAATGATTAATGAGAATATTTGCAAGCTAACCATCTGGGTTATAAGATGGGAGGAGGAGGAATAGCTAGAGCAAAAGGATGGAGGAGTAGTAAATGATTGCAGCTTTAAGCTATATGCCCCCATTTTTGTTTTTATAAAAAGATCACTTTTGGGTGCATGGGTGAAGATACATCTTCAGTAACTGCTTCCTGCTGGGTTTGGGTGAAGTGTCTCATTCCTGTAAAAAAAAATGAGGATTAGGGAAGGCTTTAGGTGGAAGCAGAGCTGTTGGAGCCAAAGGTGTCAATAATGAATAGCAGGTCTCAGCTTTGGGTGTCAGGGACTGGTAGACTTGAAGGAGAAGCGTTCATTGACTGATTGGTTGGCGAACTTGTGTGTTTCTGCCAGTTCCAGAACTCGTGTATCTAATCAGGTAAGAACCTCTGTAGGCAATTTAGCAGACATGGTCCTGTTTAGAAAGATCTGTAAACCTCAAATCAACCAAAAATTTCTGACACTCACTCTTGATGGTTATCAAGCACTCCTGTCTAAGAATTTCTTTGGTAGCCTCTAATCTTACTTATTATTGGGGTTAACACAAGTGCAGTTCTTAAGTTCCAATAAAGCAATTATTGTCTTTTGTTTTAAACCCAGTTATGACTGTATTATTTTATAGCAGTTTTTGCTAACTGTTCAAGACCAAGCTGGTAAAGTTGACCTTTTTCTTCTGCTGTTAAGTGTCAGTTGAGTTCCCACAGAGGTTACTTGTGGGAAACTTGAGAGCAGATTCTTAGCTCCTTTAGTGTCTTTTGATAGGTGGGTCTCATTGATGAGGTGGCTTTCTTTGGAAGCATCAGGGATGTCTCCCTTTTCCAATGACACTCCTTGTTGCAGCAGGTGCACTGATTGGCTTTTCATCCTCTACTGGTCTCATCAGCCTGCCTGATCAGGAGGTCATGTGGCCCAGAGTTGCAAAGCTACTTAGAGAAGCTCTCTCATTCCCTGGGTTTTGGCTGACTCAGAAGGCAAAAGTCAAATACTGTTTTTTTGGCTCTTTTGTGTTAATCTTGATTACCATGTACATATTTGGACACACATACATAGACAACACAATATACACATAACACAAAAGCAAAGGCCTTTTAGCTTTATGTAGGTGAATCTCCATTGCAATGTTATAGATGTTTCAAAAAACAAAACTATAGAGTTGAACAATAGAACTGATCAGAAAAACATTAATCTATGTACATAGGACCAAAATTGTGAGCTGAAAAATATAGAATTTAAGAAAAATGAAACAAGAGTCCTAGAAGAAAAATTGTTATTGACTATTAATTATAGCATAAGAGAGCAAGAAAGAGAAAGGCAGAGAGAGGGGGTGAGAGAGTTAGAGAGAGGAAAGAGAAATAGAGAGAGAGAGAAAGTTTGGATTTTCAGGAAGAGCAAATATTGCAAGAAAGAGAAAATTTGAAAGTTGGGAAATCACTTTCCATTTCCCGGAGCACTCTCAGAAATTTAAAATATCCCTAAAATGTTGGAATCTAAAGTGCTGTTTGGTTTAACATTCACAGTGAGGTTGAGGGACTCTTAAATTAACTAAAAGGTGACCCAGGTGGTTATGGGTGGGGATTGAAATTGAGCTGCTCATTGTGAGTGATGAATTGGTGAATCTAGAGGTGAGGTTTCCCTTGGCCCCCAGGGAATCACCTGAGTGAAGGACAAGTTACCATGGGTTTGTCAGTACCACTAGATAAGCATTGAGGCTAAGCCTTTAGGGGTACCTAGGTGCCTAGTGCTGGGGCTTTTGTGGAGACAAAAATGTGGTAGAGAGAACCCAGGAATGGAGAAGGTTTTGCAAGAGGCAGTCTTCTCACCAAAGAATCCCATCAGTCTGGAGCCTTCCTGCCTCTCAGGAAAGAGTCCCCATTCAGCCTGGAACTCTCCCCCAGCAATCAGTATAGGGATTTAACTGTAGTTGCAAGATCCATGGCTGGGGGTTCCCCTGACATGCAGAGAGCCTTGGAGGTGCTGGATGCTCAACAGTCACTTCCAAGATAACCAAAAACTGGGGGAGAAGCCACTTATGAATGAGGTTGGTGTCTGGATGTGTAGGACAGTGTCCAGACAAATGGAAGGTGAGATCAGCATCTCAGGGTCTGGGGCAAGAAATGCGCTTCCACTCACCTTAGTGGTGGTAGAAGAGCCCATCCAAGTCACAGCACCAATGAAAGTATCCAGAAACCACTCTGGATGCAGGAAATCACACAAGATATTTTATTAAGCGGGAAGGCAGAGTGTCTGCCCACCAGGTGAGAGAGACTGAGAAAAAATGGGAGACAGTAAAAAAGTGAGATAGTGAGTGAGAATGAGAGAGTGAATGAGAGAGGGAGAAAAAAATACAAGAGTGAGAATGAGCTAGAGAGACAGTGAAAGTGAGAAGAGAGAGGATAAAATGGCAGTGGAGCTATTTTTTCTTTCTTTTTTTTTTTTTTTTTTGGTACTGGGGATCGAACCCAGGGTCTTGTGCTTATGAGGGGAGCTATTCTTAAGTAGTGGAATTTTGCAGGCTAATAACAGTGTACCAATGGCTGGTGAGAAAGTTTGCAGGCTAACAATCTGAACCAATGTCTGCCAACAATGTTTTCAAGCTGACAATCTGAGTTATAATATGGGAGCGGGAGGAATAGCTGGAGTGAAAGGGCAGGGGAGTGATAAATGATCACAGCATTGTATTGTAGAGAAAAGATAGCCTGTTCAATAAATGGTGCTGGGAAAACTAGAAATCCATATGTAGAAAAATAAAATTAAAGCTCTGTCACTCACCCTGCACAAAACTCAACTCAAAATGGATCAAATACCTAAGAATTAGATTAGAGACTCTTCATCAAATAGAAGAAAAAGTAGACCAGAATCTTCATCATGTTGACTTAGGACCAGAATTCCTTAACAAGACTTCTAAAGCACAAGAAATAAAACAAGGATCAATAAATGAAGTGGATTCAAACTAAAAAGATTTTCTCAGCAAAAAAAAAAAAAAAGAAAAATCAATAACGTGAAAAGAGAGCCTACAGAGTGAGAGAAAATCTTTTCCACATGCACTTAAGATAGAGCACTTATATCCAATATTAATAAAAAACTTACAAACCTTTACACCAAACATACAAAGAACCCAATCAATAAATGGACTAACAAACTGGACAGACACTTTACAGAAGAAAATACACAGGTGACCAACAAATGTATGAAAAAGTTCTCATCATCTCTAGTAATTAGAATAATGCAAATCAAAAGCATCCTAAGATTTTATCTAACTAGAAATAGAATGGCTATTATCAAGAACACAAGCAATAATATGTGTTGGTGGGTTGTGGGGAAAAAAGCACACTTGTACAATACTGGTGGAGTTGCAAATCAGTACAGTCACTCTGAAAAGCAGTATGAAGATTCCACAGATAACTTAGAATGGACACACCATTTGACCCAGTTATCCCACTCCTTGGACTTAAAATCAGAACACTCCAGTAACACAGCCACATCAATGTTTATAGCAGCTCATTTCACAATAGCTAGATTGTGGAACTAAAATACATGCCCTTCAATAGATGAATTGATGAAGAAACTGTGGTATATATACACAATGAAATATTATTCAGCCACAAAGAAGAATAAAATTATGGCCTTTGCTTGTAAATGGGTGGAATTGGATAATATCATACTAAGTGAAATAAGCCAAACCCAAAAAACCAAAGGCTGAATGCTTTCTCTGATAAGTTGATGATTATACATAATGAGGGTGGGGGAAAGAGGGTAAGAGAAGAATGGAAGAACATTGGATTACATAGAGGGAAATAGGAGGGGAAGCGGGAGGGAAGAAAAGATGGTGGAAAGCGATAGACATCATTACCCTGTGTACACATATGATTACACAAATGGTGTGAATATACATAGTGTACAACCAAAGAAATGAAAAGTTGCACCCCATTTGTGTACAATGAATCAAAATGCACTCTGTAAAAAAAATTTAAAAATTAAAAAAAGAATAATTTAACAGTTTAGGATCTGAAACTCTTTCATTTATTGACCCCCAGAGGAGCTGTGGCCCCCAAGACCTGAGAGTGACACAGGGGTTTAGGAGGATGTTCTCTAACAGGATAAAAGCAGTTTATACTGAAACTCATACTCTGAGTAATGCAACTCCATCTGCTGAAGCACTGAGCTCAATTCCTTCCTCTGGAGGAACTGGATCAACCTTGGCCCCACGAAAACCTGGGATGCTGAACTTACAGCTCTCTTATTAATTATGAAATCTACAGGTGATAAAGTGGAGAGAACTGAGTCAGCCCAAGGCCACCTAAATAGCTGTCCTGCATCCAATTTACTCAGTCCTTATTAAAACAATATACCCCATGGACATAGAGCAAATCACACCAAGGGAAGACTCAGTGATGCGGTAGCTAGACCATTTGGTTGAAATCCCTTTTTATCTCTCATTTACTACCCTCCAACAGTATAACATGGGGAAATGACTCACCAGGAAATACACCTAAGAAAGTGCTCTTAGCAGGAGTGTCTGCCTCATAAAGGAAAACATTTTGCACTAGGTCCCTGGAGGGTAGCCTGGTCATGAAGATGGATGGCCTAGGAGGACCAGGATGGAGGTACTCCTTATCCAGGTGTAGAAAGCACAAACCTACAGCATCTCTCCATGTCAGAGGTCATGGCTTTGGAGATGAAGCTCAGACTGTGGGCAAGTGGGTTGTGACTGGAGAAGGTAGGTTTTTGGGGGAGATTCCCTTGGAGCTTATATTTTGTCAGGGGTAAGAATAGCTCTTCCTTATTGCCATGCCCTGATCTGCCATCCTTCACCACACCCTTCCTCCATGATGTTCTGCCTCACCTGGGACTCAGAGGAAGGGAGTCATCTGTATATGAACTAAGGCCTCTGAAACCATGAGTACCAAATACATTTGCCCCCCTAAAATTATTCTTGTCAGGTCTTTTGGTCGCAACTGCAGATGTGCTGACTAAAACATCACCCCAGGTGACAAGTGTACAAGAAAATCACATCATGAGCCATATGTTTAGAAACAGTGACATCCACTTACAGAACAATACACCAATTCTCCTCTGTGGTCCCCAGGGAGAAACATGTTCTCCTTAAGAAAATCTGTGTGGTTTTACTGTGACTTCAGGGAAACCTGAAGACACTGGGCCTGTGTTGAGTCACTGAGAGGAGTCAGCCCTGCAGCTGTACCCAGCACTGCCCATCCCTGATGATTTGCATGTGCCCAGAGCACAGCCCACTGCCCTGAAGACTTCTTCATAGGCTGTTCACACCCTGTGCAGAAGTCAGTCTCAGTCAGGACACAGCATGAACTTGAGGGCCCCCACTCAACTCCTGGGGCTTCTGCTGCTCTGCCTCCCAGGTAAGGAGGGACAGCAGTTGATATTTACTCAGTTCAGTGGGGTCAGGGAAGTTCTGTTGAAACATGACAATTGCTGTGGACATTGTTTAGTTTCCCATGTCATGTGATAGATGTGGTACCCAGATGATCCAGTCTCCATCCTCCCTGTCTCCATTTCTAGGAGACAGAGTCAACCTCCTTTGCTGTGCAAGTCAGGATATTGGCTATAATTTACACTGGTACCAACTGAAACCAGAACAAGTTACTAATCTTCTGATCTATTTTGCAGCCAATTTGTAGTCTGGTGAGATAAATTTAAAGAAAACATCTCTCTTTCTTTAAATTGTAACTTCTTTCTCCAACAGTGATCATACAACCTTCAGTTATTCCTCATGAACTTTTTTATATGTCATCCCTCCTGGATGAAGTGTGCATCCATCATACTACACACTCATAGTATAAAAACCCCACAATGCATAACTACAGACACTCCTCAGATTCAAAACGCTGACAAGTGTATGGTCAACCTTGCATACTCTGCTGTAGTGACCTCCTCACCCTTCCTAGGCCCATACACCTGTACTAGTTCATCCAATATGTGTGAACCTCTCCCTCATCTCACCCCCTCTCAGTAACCACAGTGAGACAATAGTGCCACCTCTCCCATATGTGGACAACAAGCTAACTTTTGCAAGCCTCTACACTCTAGGCTGTCCTGTCACCACCCCTCATGGATGCCATGTTCAGATTCTATTTCATCTTCTGTTTGAATGGCTCCTCACCCTATCTGTGTCCCAAAGCTGAAATCTAGGCATTGAATTCTCTCTTGTCTTTGGAACTAGAGAATAGGTGGTAAAGAAGGAGCATGCACACTTAGGCAACAGTAGACTCAAGGGCACATAAGGTGTGTTTTCAGGAAAGGCCTTGCTCCTCAAGGGAGGAACTTGAATGAAGATCTTTGAAACCAAAATGGAAATATTGGCAGATTTCACGGATCCTCCAACATGGGAATGCCTGACCATATGCAGAGCTAGAATGGGATTGCCCATTTTCCAGATGCAGAGGGAGGACATCCCAAGGGATGCACTGGATGGAAGTGATGAACTGAGAGCTCATAGGTAGAGGAGAACACAGGGTTGAGCTGGAGATGACATGAAAGGAAAAGCTGATGCCTTGTGTTGGAGCATTTCCGTCCACATCACCACGGTTGCATTGTGATTCCTCTACAACACACTGCATTGGAGGAAAGTAGTGAGGGTAACTTACTTTGCTGCACCAAATAATCAGAGAATCTCAGCAATCATGAATCTTTATTATAATTTATAGCAAGAGCTGCCAAATTCATGGATTGTAAAAAGTGTACATTTCTTTATTTCCGACAAGTGCTGTCTAAGATGGAGAGATCAAGAAGTGATGTGATGCACTATGAAAAAGAGAATGAAAAATGGTCAGCAGACTAACCCTGTCCTCTGTCTCCCAGGGAGAAATATATTTTCATCAGGCAAATCTGTGCTGTCTTGGTCTCATCTGGGACATATGGGGACACTTGTTCATGGAGAGAAGCCAGCCTGCAGCTGTGCCCAGTCCTGCACATCCCTGATGATTTGCATGTGCCCAGAGCACAGCCCACTGCCTTGAGAATATCTTAATGGACTGGTCACACCCTTTGCAGGAGTTAATCCCACTCAGGACACAGCATGGACTTGAGGACCCTGCTTGGCTCCTGGGATTCCTACTGCTCTACCTCCCAGGTAAGGTGGGGCAACACTGGGGATTTGTTCTGCATGGTGTGGTCAGTGATGCCAGGATGTTCACAGAAGTTGTGAACTTATGTGGATATTTATTTTTTGTTTCTAATATCAGGTTCCAGATGCAACATTATAATGACCCAGTCTCCACCCTCCCTGTCTAAAACTGAAAGAGACACAGTAACCATCATTGGTCGGGCAAGTCAGGCTGTTAGTAATTGGTTAGCCTGGTATCAGCAGAAGGAGATTCCCTAAGCTCATTATCTATTATGCAACCAGTTTACAATCTTGGACCCCATCAAGGTTCAGTGGTAGTGGAACTGGGACAGATTTTACTCTCACCACCAGCAACCTGCAGTCTTAAAATGTTGCCACTTATTACTCTCAACAGTATAACAGTCCCCCTTGCAGAGTAATACAGGCCATGAAATAATCCTCCAAGGGAAGCAGAAGTGTGAGGCTGAGTACCAGCTGCTCCTCCTGCTGCCTCCACATGCTGAGAGCACTTCTCAAAAGCAGCCAAGCTCTGAAGGTCTCTGAAATGTTTTGATAGAAGGGGAGAGGGAGGGTCCTCTGCATCATCTCAGTCCCAGCAGGACAGAGATAACCAAACCAATTCTGAAAAAATAGATCACCACACCTTGGAGTATGGGAGTTCAGAGAGTGATGGACAAGCCATGCCAGGTATCCTGGTTATGAAGTTTATAATATAGTAAAAGAGAGAAAACTGTAATCTTTCAATGTCTGATGATGGTGGTGAAAGTTGTAGAAAAACACAAACAGATTCTGGAAGTTATTGATTCTTTATTGATTCTTTGGTTCACCTCTGAAGCCTGAGTAATCTGATACTCACATCCTAAGCCACATGTGTTTCATTACAGTGAATTGAGACTATAAACTAAATTTTTGGAAGCTTTGTTTATTTGAGATGATGATTAGTGAAGCTGATGCTAGAAATGGGATAATTCTTGTTCTTCCCCCAAAGTTGAGATACTACTGTTAGAATTGACAACAGGACTCCCAGATCACCTGTGAGATCATCAATTCTGTCTTCCAGATACATCCAAATAGTTGTGAGGATGCCAAAGAGATGCAAAATTTTCACCACCTTTTAAATCAGAATACATAACACTGTATTTTCTCTGAGATAAAAGAGATTGGTGATCTTCAGGATGATACCAGATACTGGGACTTGCACCTGCAGTGACCAGTGGCAAGGCTCCTTAGCAGCTGGAGATGTGCCATCTTGACCATGAAGCCACAGAAAGATTTTCATGAATGTTTTGGAAAAAAAAAAAAACTTGCATTTTCTATACTGACCCTATGCTGGATATAACCATGAGGAGCAAGATTATATAAAAGGAGAAAATCTTAGGGATAAAAAGGCAGTACCAAGGAGCAGTTTTGCTTATTGATTGGATGAACAGCCAAGGAAAATTATAGGTATTAAAATTCCATGGCCCTGGTGTTTGAACCCCTGATTTCTACACACATTCAGAAATATGGACCAGACTTGTTGGCTTTGCCTGTAGCTCTCACTTGGTTCACTCTACTACTCTCTTTTCCCTGCATGCTCCTGACCTTGTAATTAAGTCTAGCACATCTCAGAATGTTTATTTTCTTATGCCTCATAAATAATGACTGGAAGTGGTCAATAAAAGTGTAGTGGAAGAGAAGATGAGCTAAATGACTTGGACCCAGGAATAACTCCATGGTTACTCAGCTGCTTACCAAGCATATGGAAGAGACAGATGTGATGTGGCACTTGAATTCCAGTCCTAATGGCAGAATCCCCACTGATGGCTGTCACCATCCCCCTGAAAACTGTGCACCACTACCTAATTTAACCTCAACCCTGAACAGTTCAGAAAACCATGTATGGGTTTTACATCTAAAGAAAGAAAATAACACAATGTGTTGTAAGTGTGCAAGAAACAACATATCACTATCAACTAACAGTAAAATTCTCAGGGTTTCTCTGCACATGTGGCCAGAAAAGGGGTCCCATGCATGGCCACATGTCCTGGAAATCATGTCCTGAGCAAATGAAGAGGCCCATAAATGGCCTGAATGCCGAGCTCTGGCATCTCCTGCTGCCCTCTGTACACCCTGCCTAACTGGAAGGACTGTGGGCAGGGACACAGGTCATTCTGGCCACTAGCAGTCACACTTCCTTCAAGGCCCCTGAAAGTCTGAAAGTCTTTTTCTCACCACTAGGGGACAAACTTCCCTCCAGATGCTGCTCCTGCCCAGGGGCTACTTACAATCTGGGGACTTCTCAGGGGCACAGTTGGGGGCAGCTCTGAAATCACACACTCTCTCCCCTTGCCATCCCTTCTCTCTTATTCCTGGGTTCCTCGAGACTTTCTCCTCTCCACTCCTGCTTGGGTCCTCTCTGTCCTGCCCCTCCTACTTTGAATCCATACCTGTCAATTCTTATTCCACACATGGCTGTCCTCATATGGGTCACAACCCTGTTCTCTTGCACATCCTGGCCCTTGGCCTGCTTTATGAATCCACTCCTTGAATTCTCATGGGAAAGTCAAAGATGGTGCATGGTGATCTTTAGAGAACAGATAGGACAGCAGCAGCAGAAACTGTATGTGTGGTCAACATAGTTCATTGTGAGCATAGTCACTGCATCATATGAGCTGTGAAGCTGCCAGAGGTTCCCCTGTGTCTCCAGTCAGAGGGGTGGCCACCGAGAAGCTGTGGATGGGTTTTTCCTGTGGCCATGCAGTCACTGAGAAGCTGTTCTGCCCTGGCAGTGGGAAAGCCACCAGGGAGGAGTGGTCCATGCCCAGCTCTGGACACAGAACTTCTGTCCCCTTGGGGACAAGAACTGCTACCCAATTCTGTGATACATGTTTCTATGCACAACTAGAGCCCCTCAGGTTACCCAGTGTCCTGAGCAAATGGAAGGTCATTGTTCCAGGAATCAGGAGCACAGGGCAGACCATGTTGCTTAGTTCTCTGGGGTGGGGAGGATTCCATGAGTTGTTTGACAGATGTTGAATGTCAATGTCCAAGCACACTGTAGCAGATTTATGGTCAGGCATAACTGGTAGCACAAGATTCTAATCCCATCTGCTTTAGAGGCTGAGGGAGGAGAATCACAGGTATGAGACTGGTTTGAGCAACTTACATACCATCTCAAACAAAATTTTTAAAAACTTGCTATGGAGTTCCTAGATTGCCTAGCAACTCTGAGGTCCTGATTGGAACACCAGAACTGAAACAAACAAATAAAAAAGCAAAATAAAAATAACTGAAAACCATACATTATAAAAATAATCACAGTACGATGTGCACATATACAAATACTTTTATTACTGATGCATATTTATACAGATATAGCTATACACATTATAATTTATGTAGTATATGCATGGTGTACAGTACTCCTTTAATTTCCAAGCACATTTAAACTCTGAGTGAGAGTAGGCTGTGGTAGGTGTTTGCTGACCCTCCTCTTCGGCACCCCCAGGGTCTCTGTCCTCAGGACCAGTGAGGTCAGAACTGAGCACAGCCACCCAGAGACACAGGCCCAGTTCTGACTCCTGGTCTTTTTCTCACCCTGGCTTTGGGCTCTCTGCTTGACTCAGCAGCCACAGTGGGTCTTGAACCTTCCTTCACTAGATCCACTGTCATTCAGCCCAAGGGCAGGACTTTTGATTCCCCAGGTCCTTAGCACTATTTCTCTGGAGATCAGCTGCTTCCTCACAATCCAGGGCCTGAGTCTTCAGCTCTCAGTCAACTCCAGCCTGAGCTGACTCCTGGTTGAGCCTCTGCTCCAGCCTCTCCCATTTAGTCCAGTGCCTGAAGGACTGTGCTGGATTTTAATGCATAGACCTCATTTCCACAAATGTAAACCAAGGTTGTCAACAGGAAAATAAGAATGTGACCCATATTCATCCTCAGGTCCTGACTTGCTCCAACCCTGCAGACAAAGATTACCTTGGGACCTTACTTTTCTGTTCAATTCCACTTAGAAGCATAGTAAAATTCAGAGGATGGAGTTCTCCACACACACAACTGTGCCTTCTGCAATTTATTGAGCACAAACTCTGTGCTACTGTGCATGGTGAGGACAGGTGAGCCTTTCCCAGCCAGGGAAGGAGCAGATATTGGGGGCACATGGGATCCTCTTAGAGGCCTATAAAAGCAGTGAGAGTTCATATGGTTTCTTGAGGATTTTGATCCTCATGAACAGAATTTAGCAGAAACTCTAGGCTGAGCACATCTCCATGCAACACACATGAAGGATATGAACTGAAACTCACACAGCCCTCCCTGGCCCAGGAGGCATTAAGCCCATGTTTGAACATCCAATGTGGTGAAGACTGTAAAACACAAATAGAGTGAACCTGTGTCTTTTCTGTTTTCACTGAAATATTGCAAATTCCCACAAGCTCCAACCTTATCAGTTTATTTGTTAAACCTCAAGAGTTATGAAAGAAACTAAAACTTGCTTCTAAAATCATTCTAACTTCTCTAGAAAAGACACTTGGACACCTGTCTGGGCTTGTGGTCAGCTCTTCTGGAGAGAGACAGCTCTTCTGGGCAGAGGCATTGGAGAGACTGAGGCAGGAGGGGCTGGAATTATGATAGAATTCCTCCTTCCCTGTTGTATTCCTGTCTTCATAGGCTATAACAGAAATGTCCTTAATAAATCTTAGAGCTGGATGCATGGGTGCGCACATGTATTTCCACTGGCTAGGGAGGGTGAGGCAGGATGCTCTCAAGATCAAATCCAGTCTCAGCAATTTAGCAATGCAGTAAGTCATTTAACAAGACACTGTCTCAAAGTTTTTAAAAATATATAAATAGGGCTGGGAATGTTGCTCAGTGCTTAAGAATCCCTGGGTTCAATCTGTAGTACACCAAAATAAAGGAAAGAGAAAGAAAGAAAGAAAGAAAGAAAGAAAGAAAGAAAGAAAGAAAGAAAGAAAGAAAGAAAGAAGAATGAAAGGAGGGAGAGAGGGAGGGAAGTAGAAAGGAAGGAAAGAAAATGGAAAAAGAAATACGATAAACCATTTTCTTAATGATAAAGAGAGTGACAGGTCACCATTAACAGGACAGTGGAATAAATCTGTCCTGTGGCCCCCAGGGGGGAAACATGTTTTCTGCAGGCAAATCTATGCTGTGCTAATCTGACCTGGGACACCTGGAACATGGGGCCTGTGCCAAGTGACAGATGAGCCAGAACTGCAGCTGTTCACAACTCTGCCCAGCCCTGAGGACTTCTTAATAGATTGGCCACACCTTGTGCAGGAGTCAATCCCAGTCAGGACACAACATAGACATGAAGTCCCTGCTCAGCTCCTGGGTCTCCAGCTGCTTGCCTCCCAGGCAAGAGTAGACAGCACTGAGGATGTACTCAAGGCAGTGTTGTCACTGCTGATTGCCTTTGCCCAGAAGTCTTCTGACAGCATATCTACTTGTGCAAATCTTTGTTTTATTTTGTTTTTTCCAATATCAGGTTCCAGATGTGAAATCCAACTGACTCAATCTCCATCCTGCCCATCTAAATTTCCAGGAGACAGGGTCACCATTACTTGCCAAGCATGTCTGAGTATTAGCAATTATTTTCACTGATATCAGCAGAAGCCATGGCAAGCACCTAAGCTCCTCATCTACTATGTAACCAATTTGCAACCTGAAGTACCATAGAGTAGTGGTATAGAGTAAGTGGCATAGAGGCAGTGGATCAGTTCCCCTCCCACAGTGATACAGGCTATGACACAAATCTCCCAGGGAAGCAGATGTGTGAGACTGGGCTACCCCTGATGCTCTTTCTGTTGCCTACATCCACTGAGAGCACTGCTCGGAGGCAGCCAGGCTCTGAGGGCACTAGAGGGTTTTAGGGGATTGAAGTAGGGAGTTCTTCTAAACCCTCACTCTCTTTCCTCTGCTCAGCAGAAGCAGACAGACATGGAAATACATCTCCCTGCTTATTAAGGGACATGAATCACTGCACCTGAGGAGAGAGGTTATGGCATTGGTTTAGATTTAAACAGCACAGATGAAGCTGCTGTAGGTATTCCATGCATGAATTTTTCAAGAGAAGAGAATGAGAACTTAATGACTTTCTTCTGTTTTTCTTTTATTTTTCCTAATAATTATATGAATCTGTAGATTGCAGTCTGAATTTTCTATACCTATGTACACTATTTGATCATGAAATCTTGAAATTCTCACATTCTTCACTTTAGAAATTCATCATTTATTTGTGGTGAGTGTGTCTAATTCCTGAGTATTTGGCAATAAAAGACACAGATAATAGAAATGAAGATGTGCTCTGGTCCTCCCCAGCCATCAGTGTGTATCTGCCATAGAAGGTGTAAACCTCTGGTCATGAGGTCCTCAGGCTTTCTGGGATCCCAGTGGTGGAGGTGGAGGTGCTCTCAGTGCTGGAGCCCTCTCAGGGGCTTCTCTGTTCTCACCTGTGTGCACAGGTCTTAGCATAATGACTGGGGGCTGGTATAGGATCCTTTCTACTTGGCCTCTTAGTGATCAATTCTACAGGAAACCAGGAGTGGAAAGTGCCAGAGGCAGATGTGCTCCAGGAATGACATTGATGATGGATATTGATAGCTGGGGTCCAGCATTCTAGTCACTTTTCTCATCACTGTGATAGAACAGCCTGACAAGAACAGTCTCAGAGGAGGGAAGTTTATTTTTTGCTCATGGTTTCACTGGTTCATGTCATAGATGGACCTGGACCCAAGGTAGACAGAATATCATGGCAGAAGGGTGTGGAGTACAAAAGCATTTCAGGACCTGGCAGTAAGGACCAGAGATAAAGAGAGCAAAAGGAGCCGTGGACAAGATAAAACCCAAAAACCATGCCTGCCATGACTATTTCCTCCACACACACCCTGTGCATAGAGAATCCCCTCTCCTCAGTCACAGCAGGACAGATATGATACTATGTGTCCTGATTTAATTAAGAAAACACACCCTACAAACTTAGGGGTGTGGAATATAAAAAGAACTAAAACTTTTACAGCAACAAATGCACTCTGTGAGTGGCAAGCAGAAATCATTATTAAGTGCAGGGAATGAGAATCTAAATAGCATTCTTTCAAAGTATGGACTTTATTAACCAAAGTTATGGAAACAACAAAAAATTAAAAATTTGATATTATACATCCTTGAAACTCTAGCCAAAGCAATTAGACAGACCAAAGAAATTAAAGGGATATGAATAGGAAAAGAAGAACTCAAACGATCCCTATTTGCCAATGATATGATTATAAATTTAGAGGAACCAGAAAATTCCACCAGAAAACTTTTAGAACTCATAAGTAAATTCAGTGAAGTAGCAGGATATAAGATCAATGCTCATAAATCTAATGCACTTTTACACATAAGTGATGAATCATTGGAAAAAAAATTAGGAAAACTACCCCATTCACAATAGCTTCAAAAAAAAATAAAATACAAGGGAATCAATCTAACAAAAGAGGTGAAAGACCTATACGATGAAAACTACAGAACACTAAAGAAAGGAATTAAAGAAAACTTTAGAAGATAGAAAGATCTCCCTTGTTCTTGGATAGGCAGAATTAATATTGTCAAAATGGTCATACTACCAAAAGTGTTATACAAATTCAATGCAATTCCAATTAAAATCCCAATGACATACCTTACAGAAATAGAGCAAGCAATCATGAAATTCATCTGGAAGAATACGAAACCCAGAATATCTAAAGCAATCCTTCGCAGGAAAAATGAAGCTGGGGGTATCACAATACCAGTACTTCAACTATACTACAAAGCAATAGTAACAAAAACAGCATGGTATTGGTACCAAAATAGACAGGTAGATCAATGGTACAGAATAGAAGGCACAGACACAAACCCAAATAAATACAATTTTCTCCTACTAGACAAAGGTATCAAAAATATGCAATGGAGAAAAGATAGCCTCTTGAACAAATGGTGCTGGGAAAATTGGAAATTCATATGCAACAGAATGAAACTAACTCCCTATCTCTCACCCTGCACAAAAATCAACTCACAATGAATCAAGGACCTTGGAATAAGACCAGAGACCCTGCAGATTATAGAAGAAAAAGTAGGTCCAGATCTTCAACATGTTGGCTTAGGACCAGACTTCCTCAACAGGACTCCCATAGCACAAGAAATAAAAGCAAGAATCAATAACTGGAATAGAGTCAAACTAAAAAGCTTTCTCTCGGCAAAGGAAACTATCAGCAGTGCGAAAAAAGAGCCTACAGAGTGGGGGAAAATATTTTCCAGTCATACTTCAGATAGAGCACTAATCTCCAGAATCTATAAAGAACTCAAAAACTCAACACCAAGAATACAAATAACCAAATTGACAAATGGGCTAAGGAAATGAACAGACACTTCAAAGAAGAAGATCTACAAGCAATCAACAAAGATATAAAAAAAAGTTCACCATCTCTAGTAATAAGAGAAATGCAAATCAAAACCTCCCTAAGATTCCATCTCCAATTAGAATGGTGATTATCAAGAATACAGGGCTGGGGAGATAGCTCAGCTGGTAGAGTGCTTGCCTTACAAGCACAAGGCCCTGAGTTTGATCCCCAGTACAGCAAAAAAAAAAAAAAAAAAAAAAAAAAAAAAGAGTACAAGCAACAACAGGTATTGGCGAGGATGTGCAGAAAAAGGTACTCTCATACATTGCTGGCAGGGCTTCAAATTAGTGCAGCCACTCTGGAAAGCAGTATGGAGACTCCTTAGAAAACTTGGAATGGAACCAACGTTTGACCCAGCTATACCACTCCTTGGCCTATACCCAAAGGACTTAAAATCAGCTTATTACAGAGATACAGCCACATCAATGTTCATAGCTGCTCAATTCACCATAGCCAGCTTATGGAACCAACCTAGATGTCCTTCAATTGATGAATGAATAAAGAAACTGTGGTATATATATACAATGGAATATTACTCAGTCATAAAGAATGATAAAATTATGGCATTTGCAGGCAAATGGATGAAATTGGAGAATATCATGCTAAGTGAGATAAGCCAATCTCAAAAACCCAAAGGAAGAATGATCTTGCTGATAAGTGAATGATGACACATAATAGGGGGTGGGAGGGGTTAGTGTTAGGGTTAGAGTTAGGGTTAGGGAGCGGGGCAAGAATGGAGGAAGAAAGGACTGTATAGAAGGAAAAGAGGGGGGGAAGGGAAAAATAACAGAATGAATCAAACAACATTTCCCTATGTAAATCTATGATTACAAAAATTGTACGCCTTTACTCCATGTACAGAGAAACAACATGTATCCCATTTGTTTACAAGAAAAATAATTTGATATTATAAATGAGGAATACTTCTCTTTCAGAGGCCAGAGCACATCTGTCCAACAAATTCCATGCAGGAATTATTTTAATGTAAATAGTTAGAGTTCACCTAACCACTTTTGAAAGGCTGGGGGATTTTATATGCTTGGCAGCAGATGCTATAAATGGGAGATTTTCTCATGCTCCCCAGAAGCCAGAGCTCACCTGCCACTGATGGCACAAGTTGTTGACACTGTATCCTCTGACCTGTGTGGGAGTCCAGTTGTGGGACTGATGCCTCAGATGCCTGCAGCACCTCACTGGTGTTTCACCAGTCCTCACATGGTCCAAATGTCTGCCTGCAAATGCAATGTTTGGTGTGAAATCTTCTTCTTTTAGCTTCTTACTCTAAGATAAGTGAACTCATGAAGCATCTCCACAGAATGCAGAGAGGAAAAGCATCCTGGGTATTGTGCTTACAGAAGCCCTGGTGATGACAGCAGTCAAAGCTGACCTCCTGGAATGGTCACTGCTCCCTAACACTTGGAATACCTCAGGAAGAGCAGGGCCCAGAATATTTTTATAGGTGTCCCACAATACCATTTGTAATTTGGAACCATAGCTAGAAAGATTTATTAAGTTGTAGATACACATAAAATGAAGAAATTTCAAGCAGCATATCAGGTCCTTGCACAATCCACTGAAAAGTTCTTCATGACAAAAAGAAAAGCAAAAACAGCTAAATGATGATGTAGCATTGTTTGCCCTGTTACTCAAAATCTGCCCAGAACTCAGCAGCAGCAGCAGAGTCCTCATGGTTCAGAAGCACCTCAAATGCACTGGGTAAGGACCTGCATTTCAGCAAGTATTTTGACTGATGTGATTGTAAGTATCAACCTACTATTAGAAGGTTTTACTTTAAGAGAGGTTTTCTGTAGCACCAATGAATCCACATGAGACAATTTTAATTAAAAGTCATTTTAGCAGTAAAAACAGGAAATTTATATTTGTGTTATTTCTATTACCACAATACAACACCTGACCCAAGTTAACAAAAGAGGTCTAACTTGGTTTTCCACACTGAAAGTGTATGACTTGGCAGTCCCACCTGTTGGCAACAGGTGAGGACCCATGACCTGGGTTACACTGTGATGTGTAAGTGGGAAGGAAACCAGCTGTGTGCTGCAGTGGCCAAGCCTGTGGTGTGGCCTTGCATTATGACAACCCTCTCTGGAGAGGCCTCCCTTCCTCTATGGGGCCAGGACTAATCCTTCCAGGACCACAGCCCCAGTCACATGTCAAGGCTCACCAGGTCCCTCTTCTGAAAGGTCCACCACCTCTTCACTGGCCACACTGAATTGATCCTCATATAGAAATCATGGTGAAAACTTCGAATCAAAACCTTAGCAATGTCTGTAATTATTTTTTACTTTTTGTACTTGGAATTGAACGAAGGATCCCTTAACTTCTGAGTCATATCCTGGGCCCTTTTCATGTTTTACTTTGAGACAGTCTCTTGCTAAGTTGCTTAGGGACTTGCAAAATGCTTGTAAAGGAGCTGATTTTAGCAAAGTATGATGAAAGAGAGAGAGAGAGAGAGAGAGAGAGAGAGAGAGAGAGAGGAGAGAGAGAGAGAGAGAGAGAGAGAGAGAGAGAGAAAGAAAGAAAAATAAAGAGAAAAAGAGAAATGGAAGCAGGCTTATGTCAAAGAAAATAAAAACCCAGTATCAGGATCGCTATTTACACTGCCAATTTCCTTTTACTGAGACTTGGAGACCTATTATTTATGCAATTATGTTCAGAAGAGTGAACACTCAGATGCTGCATTCAAAACAATGATGGAAATATTTGAATCTTTCCATCCATGTAGGATTCAATCTTTTTGATATCCAGGATGTTCTTGGTTTAGAAATATGAAGAGGGTTCCCACTCTCTGCACAACCATCAGCAGGTCACAGTCTAGTTTCCTAAGGCTATTTAATGCAGTGAAGCTGAGACCCAGCCAGAACTGAGAACTTGAGGAAGAGTTCTGTGTTGCCACCACCTCTGTCCTCCTGGTACTTTCCAAAGTCACTGTGGATGCCACAGGGAAGGAAGATGGTCACTGCCTGTTGAACCAAATCTGTGCAGACTACTTTCCCTGAAATGAATGGGATTATTTCTCCTTTTCAGATGCTTATCACAACAGCACCAGGTGTTGGGACAAGCTCCTGCATCAGCCAGTGAAAAAGCTCCATAGCAGCTGGAAATATGCTTACTTGCCTTAAAGCCAGAGGTCTATTTAGAATAAAATTTTGGGGAAGGAAAGTAATTGCTTGCACTGAGACTACATTAACCATAGGGAAGAGGGGAGAAATTGCACAAGTCCAGGAAAGCTTTGGAAGAAGAGGATGGTCCTAAGGAGAAGTACTTGCTGTTTATGGATCAGGTGGGTTACCAGTCAAGAAAGTTCTCAACAGTCCCAACTACCATGATTGTGGAGAGTGGACACTGTGCCTTGTCTACTCAGGGCATCCTGAGTAAAATGTATAAAAATTCAATAGTCAGAAAAAACTGCATTTTCTATACTGAAAAGGAACAATATGAAAAAGACATTTTAGAAAAATTAAACCTACAAGATGTTTAAAAAGAAATAAATACATAAGAATATTCTTACCCAATGAGGTTAAAGACTTTTAGAATCTGAAGTACAAAATTTCAATGAATAAAAACAACAATAACAGAAATAAAGGAAATCCAAGTCATATTCATAGACTGGAAAACTGAATCTGTTAAGACACAAATGCTATGCACACTTATTTACAGACTGAATGCAATCCCTATCATAGTGACTGATTTTGAAAGTTTTTTATTGCTGATATAAAAATACCTAAAAAAAACTTAGAAGAGGACAGTTTTATTTTGGCTCATGGTTTCAGAGTTTCTGTTCATGACTGGCTGACTCCACTTCTCTGGCCCCAGGGGAGGGAGAACATCATGGCAGAAGGTCTTGGGAGAAGAAATCAAGTCAATGTGGCAACCAGAAAGCAGAGAGACAACCCTGCTCACCAGGGACAAAATGTAAACCCCAAAGGTCCAATCCCAGTGACCTACCTCCTTCAACCACATCCTACCTAAGTTACTACCCAGATAATCCATACAAGTGGATTAACTCACAGTTTATGTTGCACATCTCATAATCTACTTCCCTCACCTCTGAACATTTCTGCATTGTCTCACACTTGAGATTCTGGGAGACACTGGTATCTCAACCATAAAAATGGCAACATAATTTTTGTAGAAATGAAAACATTCACTTTAATTTTCATGTAGAATCTCTGGGGGCCTGAATAGCAAAGGGATCTTGAACATGTAAAAAGACTTGAATGTCTCACACCATCTCCTTTCAAAACTTGCTTTGTGCCTACATATCAACACTCCACAATACAGGTTCAAATGCACACATATCACCAAAAAAAAAACACAGAAAAGAATTCACATGTAGACTGGTTCAGTTCATTGGGGGTGGCAAGCCAATAAATTAGGGGTGGAAACTGAAAAATAGCATAAAATGGAATATTCATGTGGAAAACAAGGAGGTTAAACCCTAATCCTACACCTTACACAAGGATTGACCCCGCATGGATGAATGACCATAATTTAAGGACCAAATCAGTAAAACTTTACATCGATAACCCAAAGGGAAACCATCATGGTTTTCAACTTCTCAAACATTGAAAAGGCAAGAAAAGAAAATGTGATAAATAGGACTTCATCACACACAACACACACAAACACACACAAACACACTAAATTCCCTTCTGAGAGCACTGTGAACAGAGTGAAAAGGCAACAGGAAATTGAAAGAAATAGCGACAAGTCATACATGAGGTGAGGGAAGATGTTCACAGTATGTGAAGAAGTTCAGTTCTATAATAATAAAAAACAGTTACATGGGCAAAATACCAGGTGTTTCACCAGACACACAAAGTGCTAGTAAATACATGAGCAACTGTGCAACATCAGTAATCATTAGGAAGCCAGATTGCAGCCCCTGTGGGATTCCATTGCACCTGCATTATCATGGCTTTATTAAAACACCAACAAATGACAAGCTTTAGGCAGAATGTGAATGACTTGGGAATCTTGGGCATGACTGTGAGTATAGTGGTTCAGCCACAATGGAACACAGCCTGGAGCTCCTATATGTTGAATGCAGAATCAACCCAGGCTACTGCAATTGCTCTTCTGGGAAGACACCAGAGATGTGTGAGCTGGGCCTTGAGCACACTTCATACACCAATGTTGACAGCATCACTCACAATAGCCAAAGGTGGAAAGGACCCAGTTCCCATGCATGAATGAGAAGATCTACTATAGCAGTGTATACATCAGGAAGAGTATTCTAAGCCTTAGGAGGAAGAAAATTATGGTATATTCTGCCCATGGAGGAAAGTTTAGGACAGCAAGTAAGGAGTGTTTTGCCAGTAACAGGACATCCACTGAATGATTTCCACTTTTATAAGAAACCTGAAAGGAGGAGGTCCTGAGGACATGTATCTGGTGGTTTTAAGGGAAGGGTAATTGGGCAAAGAGTTATTACTTACTGGATTCAGAGTTTTAGTTTGGGGAGGTTAAAGAAACATTTCAGAGAATGGGGCTCTGATAATTGTAGAAGAATGTGCACACCAGGTGTGACACTGGTGTATCCTAAAAATATTTAAAACATTAAAAGGTGTGTTACATAAAATTAATTGTAGTAAAAAATGTGAAGGTGGGAAATGATATTGCCCCATGTGAAAAGAATATGATCACCAGATAATGCAGGTGCAATGGAATCCCACAGGGCCTGCAATCTGGCTTCCTAATGATTACTGATGTTGCACAGTTGCTCATGTATTTACTAGCACTTTGTGAGTCTGGTGAAATGCCTGGTATTTTGCCCATGTAACTGTTTTTTATTATTATTGAGTAACCCTGACAAACAGTTATATAATGTATTTCAGATAATTTGCATTGCTTTATGTACACACACATGAAATCAAATTAATCCCATCTCCCCTATGGAGCTTCTGTTATAGTGGTGATAAACAACAACTGGTGCAATTCTGACCTTCGGCAGCTGCATCTTCAAAGCTCAACACCTAGTAAACTGTCTACAAATTCATCACCCCATGAGGAGGACCCAGAAGGAAATAGCTTGGAGACAGTTTGAGGGAGCAAATTTAAAGTAGTCGGGTTGATGGCCACTCACTTTAAAACAGTTATGGTCAGTCTTCTGTGTTCACTTGTCTTGGTCATAGGGTATCCATGTGTCTGGTGAAACAGTATATTGGGTTTATACATGAGGGGGTTTTGCATGAGATTAGCCTTTGAATATGTAGGCTGAGTTATGCAGAGTGCCTTTTCTAATGTGGGTGAACCTCACAACTTGGCCAAATAGAACACAAGCCCACCTTCCTGGGAGTAAGAAAGATCTCCTCCTGCCTGACTGCTTGAGCCCTACACTGGTGATGCTCTACTGAGGAACTTTCACAGGATCCTGGGTTTTTATGGATCTGGAATCTATCACATCAGGCTCAAACACATCATTGGCTCTCCTGGGTCCATCATTCTCCCACTACAGATCTTGGGACTTCTCAGCCTCCTGAAAAGTGTGCATAAAATCTTCATAATAAGGCACTTACATATGATAACATGCTCTGTTCTCTATCTCCTGTGGATTTTCTTCTCTAGAGGAGCCTGACTGACCACACGCTCAGATGCCCTGAGGTGTCTCTGAGTTGTCTGACTGAACATAGGTGCAGGTAAATCTAATTCCTTTGGTGATCCCAGTCTTCTGAGATCCAGTCTCTATCTCAGGGAATGAACATCTTGATCCTCCAGATGGCAGAACTAAAGTACTTATTGACCTCACCTCCTGTTCAAGGAATTCCCTGAGGATATCATGTTTTATCTTTTCTGTTAGGGTTAGTTCAACAAGGCTATTTTCTACTTTCGCATCTGCCACTTCAAAGATATGACTTTCAATTCCCTATTTCAGTAAGTTAATTATCTTACATTTTATATTCAAAATAAAGAAGGGAAAATCTGGGTCTTAAGGAAGTAAGGGGACCTGCTGACCTATTATTCATTTTGTTTTCAGGTTGAACTCTAATGGTACAATTTCTTTAATATAAAAAGCCCATTTAGATGGTTTTGATGATAAAAATAAATTATACTGTAATAAATTTTATATTTTAGTGGATATACACAGTATATACTTTGCATTCTGTATTTCTTTCTATGAAGTGATTCAGGTCATGTCAAACATAAGAAAAAACACACACAGCATATGTGTATTTGAGGTTCAGCCGGTGATACCCAGATTGAAACTCCTTCAAATCCACCTTATCAGTGTTCCCTCCAGATCCTAGGACTTGTTAAACAAAAACTGAAGCACAGTCCTCAGATGCACCTCCTGAGACAGTGGCTTAAGTTCTTTAGGAAGTAGGTGGACACTCACCCATTTTCCTCTGGACAGTGTTAGTAGAGCATCCTCTTGGGTCAGGCCTTCAGTTGAAGAGAGTGGCTGGAAAGAGTGTGCTCTGTGCCATGTCTCCTCAGGGTCTCCCGAGAGTCTGCAGGCTCCTGTGGACCCTGGGGAAGGGAGTCCTCACACTTCCTTCTCTGCAGATATCTGCACAGGCAGGCAGGACACAGGGCAGAGGCAGATGTCCCAGAGTTCAAGACTCAGGGAAGTGTCTGTTTCCATCTCCAGAGTGCCTGCTGCATCTCCCTGAGTTTCACCTGTTATGCTGCACTTCATTTTACCTTACTAAAATGAAACACCACAGAAATTAGCTTATAAAGAGGAAAGGTTTGTTTGGCTCAGATTCTAGAGTTTCCCGTTCAACCTGAGGTGTCCCTCTTGTTTTGAACCCTGTGCAAGGACAGTACATCATGGGAGGGTGTGAGAAAAAGTCCATTTACCTCAGGAACCAGGAAACAAAGAGGACAAGGAATAATAAGAGCCTTGGGTAACCATGATCACCTTTGAGATATTGCCACCAGGACCTAAGGGCCTCCTATGAGGTCCCTTACCCCAAGGTCCACAGCACCTCCAAATGGCACCATCATAGGGTCAAGTCTTCAACTCATGGATCTGTGGGTACACTCAACTCCCATAGTAGCAAACGGGTGGGAAATGTACCTGAACTGGGTCCAACAGACCACTGGATCACCTGAGCTCACCATGCTTCCATTTGAGTACCAGGATCCCCGTGGTTCAGTGGCTGTGGATCTGATGGCAACATCAGCCTCAATAAGGCAGCCTCGAGGCAAGGCATGCCTCTGTCTATTACTTTTGCCATGTCATGCAGCAGTCTGTGTTCCTGTCGATCAATATTCTGATGTCTGTGGTGACTGTGCTGCTACTGCTTTTAGAACTGTGCTGTCTCATGTGGTGCATGCTAGCCATAGTGACTCAATAAAAATAGACTAAATTGACTTTTACAATAAGCATTTCATTTGTACTTTGTTCTTTAGAATGTTCAGTCTCAAAGGCCATGTGTGGCCCTGTGTGTGACAGATCAGATGTAGATCTTTTATTCATGGCAGGAGGTTCTGATGTCCAGTGTTGGTCTAAAAGATTCACAAGTTCATTCATGGTGCTGAAGCTCAGAACACAATCCTCCCTAGTTTCTAGGCACAGACCTGGTGCCCTCAAGTCCTTCCCCAGCTATTGTAGTTGCTGTGGTCTAGAGTCAGCTCTGGAAGACTTCTAGAACAGTAGGCACTAGGCTACATTGACAGAGTTAGATCAGGAGAACAGGGCTCCAGCCACTCCTGCCCTTATGTACTCAGAAGTCTTTGTGAATCCACTCCTGTGGCATCTCACATGGATCCCAGTGCCCAGCCCCTGTCACAGGACTATTAACTTTCCTGAATATGGATTTGTCTCTTAGTATTGTGTCCTCAACTTGATATCTGGATCACATGAGGAATAATTTTCTGTTCTCTACAGAATCCCTCTGGTGACAGATGCAATAGGATGAACTCCACCAAGAACAGAGAAGAAACTCTGAAGTTTCCTTAGGCCTGACTCTCACCTGTGAGATGCAATACCACAGGCCCACCATTAGGTGGGAGAACAGATCACAATTTGCAAAAAGAAGCTTGATCTTGGAAATAGGAAGTAAGTAATAGAGTGATACTGTCCCTTACCTACAGAGAAACTGCAGACTTGAGTTGGGGAGGGATCTGTGTGTTGAGGAGAATATGGAGAATCCTCCAGGGATCTGAGTTGTAGAGCAAAACTTCTCTGTGTTAGTGCTCTGAGATTGGAAACCCAGGCTTGTCTTTGCACCTGCCTCCAATGGGTCACTAAGGCCACCTCTTAAGTGTTGATAATGCCACTTCCATGCATATGTTGATGCCCCACCCCATTGTTGATGTGTTGAAGAAATGGTGTACAGGAAGGAATGGAGGTTAAACAAGGTCACCAGGTGATGCTGATTCCACAGGAGCAGTATCCTTCTGAGTAGAGGCCCAGGGAGCTCTTTCTCTAGGGAGATCTCTCCAGCACTCTCAGGCATCAAGGAGGAGCCTCTAAGGTCACAGAAAGAAGGGAACATTAATTAGATCTGTTGCCCCTTGATCTTGAAACTTCCATCTCCAGAACATTGAAAAGACACATTTCTACTGTTTGAACCACTGAGACCAGGGTGAAATGACTCCCCATGGCAGTCACAGATTAATCCAACATTGTGGCTCTCCCTGAGCAGGAGCAGCCTCAGGACCAACCCCATGGATATGGTTCATTCTGGCTCCTTCCTCTTCTGCTGCTCTGACTCATGAGGAAGGAGGACCCTGATCCTCAGTGTGGGGACATGATGTTTTCTTTCACAGGATGATGTTCATGTGTTTTGCCTCTGACCAGAATCACTTCACATGGAATGAGCACTTGCTTGCTGTTCATGTTTGAGGGTCTTCATGTTTCTTCTGTCTTAGAGGCTAGTGGGTTCCTAAAATTGACCCTGTCTCTAGTTTCCCTCCTTCTGTCCCAGAAGAGAGGGTCTCATCCTCTGCAAGACCTACCTAAGGACCAACATGTCCCAGACTGGCAGTAAAAGAAACCAGGCCTGATTCCAGCTCTTGCTTTCTCACACTGCCCTGGCCATGGTGACTGGCATGTCTGAATAGATATCATTCTGTCAGTAGCTGAACTTTTTTCAGGCATGTGCCTCCTCCTGTCACCACTAAGGCAGCAATCTCACCCCAGTTGCTGCTACACAGGAAGGCTGCTGAAGGTCTCTGGCCACCTCAGAAAGCAGGCTGGGGACAGCTCTGTCAGGTCCCTTCTCTGCCCTTCCCTTCCATGTGACTGTGGGCAAATGCCCATCCTATGAATGTCCCCTGACCTGTCAATGGAACACTAAGGATCCCAAGGTTGCCCTGAGGTGGACCATACCATGGACCATGACATATATACGCATATTGGATAAAAGTGCCTAGGCCAGTTTTATGCACCCTTAAATATCTTGGAATGAAGATGTTACTTAAGATATTCCCAGTCAGTTTTTATTTTTAAAAGTTCCTAGTGTCAATATTTACAGTGTTACCTGGTTATATGGAACCAAGACCTGCTCTAGGTCAAGCTTCCTGCTGGGCACTTACTAAGGCCTACAGTTGCAAATATAAACCATTACAACTCAGAAGCATCTGTCAAAGACCTGAGAACCATTCCTAAGAGTAAAATCATCATAGGAATGAGCCCTGTCTCCAGGACTCCACAGGAGTTAGAATCCTGACTTTGGCAACTGCCAGCCACAGGCACTGAACTCCCCAAGTATTTTTTCTTCTTTGCCTCTACCAAACATTCACAAGTCCCGACTCCTAATTATGCAAAGTGTAGCTGAACCTTTTCCCCTACTGCTAGCATTTTAAAGTAATTTCTCATATCCAGCTGTCATGTGTGACATTTTACAGAACATGTCCTGGGAGGCACCTAGATGTCTGACCTAAGGATGGCCCTGAACTGGGTAAAACTAAAATCCTCAAACCAACAGAAGCTTAGATGAAGAGCTGGAAGCTCTTCACACTAAAATGAAGAGCTGGGTTGCTGACCATGAAATCATAATACAGAAAAGCAGCAGTGAAAACTTTCAAAGATACAACTACATTCAATCAAGACCACCCAAGACATCATCTACTCCCCAAAGTACTTAGAAGCCCTCTTCACTGGCTGAGAGGAGATGAAGATGTGAACTGTTCTCCTGCCTCCATGTTAATTAACCTGCAATGAACTCTTTTCCATTTGCACACAGTCCCATGTGATGGTGTGCACCTGCCTGTCTTCTGCATACTTGGGACAGTGAAGTTTTGCTTGGTATCATACACTGTGGGGAAAATGTTCATTTTTCCACCATAGAAACCTCTTTCTATCCATTTATGTGTAGCATTGGAAAGTCAAATTAGATTACAAATGATCTGAGCACCTTCAGCCTGGGATTTTTGAGCCCTGTTCCTGTTAGTCACTTAGGGCTGTTGTAACAAGTTATTAAAAGACTCTGACTTAAAACAACAGACAGTCAATTGGGGTGTTACAGATGGCAGAGTTGCAATCCATGGGTCAGGTCCAGGCCACTGGGGGTAGGATTTCTATGCATGCTCTGGGAAGATTCTGTCTCCTGTATCTCCAGTTTCTGGAGGCTGCAGCTTCCCTGGATGTGGCTACATTCCCCCAGTGTCTGCCTCTATGTTCACATGGCCTTTCTTCTTCTGTGTTAGACCACCCTCTCTGTTATGAGAACAACACAGCTGCATTCAGGGCCCACCTGGTTCATCCAGGATCATCTCTTGATGTAAATATTCTTCATTCACATCTGCCAAGCACTTTCCACACAAGGCAGGTCAGAACAGGGGAGAACCTGGCCTGACGGCCCCACACTCAGCCTCCTGAAACTTGAAGAACAAACTCTCCAAGTTCACACACCACAGTCCCTCCCCCTCTCCCTCTCAGCTTTTCTCCTTCATGGTTACCAAGATATCACTTGTCCAAGGGAGTCTGCAACACTAGAGTGGCTCACATAGGAAGGAAGATTTTCAGAATAACCTCCTCTGTCAGAAGTGTGAGGCTGGGCTGCTACAGCTGCTCCTCCTGGTGCCTCATCTGCTGAGAACACTTCTCAGGGGAGCCAGGCTCTGAGGTCACTGGGAGAATTTTCTACAAGGGGATAGAAAGATCCTTTTTCCAAAGGTCCCCTTGCTGTTCCTCAGCCCTAGAAGCAGAGAGGGGACAAGACTCCTCCTGGTCTAATTCAGGGCAGAACTTGTTGCCTCTGTATCATTGTGTTATGGACACTGTGTGGTGTCAGTGTGGCTGGATGGAGAGAAACTTGGAGTGGTAGAGTGTTAGTAAAGCATGTTCAGGAAAGTTGGTGTGATGTCCAGTGTAGGTGGTTGGACTAGGTGGAATATAGGAGAAACAGAGGACACTCATCTTTTGTGTTCCCACATGCTCTTCTGACCTGAGGATGCCTTTCTCCTCTCACCATGCATGGACATCAACCCCAAGTATTTTGACCTTTTCACTTGGATGTGCACCTGCTGCCCTCTCTGCAGACATTGACCTGTAGACATTGGGCTGGGAATATGTTATGGTCTCTCTCCTGAGTTTTCTGACTTTATGGACTGAGATGCAAATGGTTTGTCAGATTATCAGGTCTTGCAAAAAACACAGTGGGAAGTTAAGGGACAATGTCCTTTTGGAGGATCTATGCCCAGACATTTAAAGATGAGAAAGAATTTAAAATAAATACATTCTAAATAAGTTTCCCATTTAAAAGTCATTATGGAGCAGGAACTATCAATAATTAGCATAAACAAACACATAGACTGTAGATAGTCATCTTGTACTATTAAATTTAGACTCATGAAACAATGTTCTGAAATCCTGCTTGGATTTCAATAGTATCAACTTCATCCCACCCAGTTCATGAGACCACTGGCACTTGTGATCATTCAACTCACAAAGAAAGCAGACCACTGTTGATCCCTAATATTATATCCACACCATGGGACCAGACAGACACCAAATGTTTACGTGACCACAGTGGCCCCAAGGAAAGACTGTGAGTGATTCTTGTGTATGCCTTTGATTTCATTCTTGTGCTGCCAGGAATATGTGGAGATTTTCAGAGAGGGTTAATATAAGCTAGAGCATTCTTATATAATACACCATTGGACAAAGTAACTCACTTATAGAAAAATAACAAACCTGAGTGATCCTGACCATGATGTCAATATGTATTGAGTTTAGCTGCATTAAAAGAAGGAGACTGTCATGTACAACTAATTGGAACAAATAAAATTAAAAATTTTACAAAACAGGAGAAACTAACAGGAATCAAGCTACTTTGGTACTCATCACTCTGAAGTTGATTACCTGTCCTGATGGGTATGGTGAAGGCTCAGAAGCACTAACCCTATGTGGTCTGTTTCTCCCCAAAATAGATTATTAGCTCTTCAGAAACAAGCATTCATTCCCACTGTCTATATTGTTCATAATGAGCCCCTTTAAATCTTCTGTTTCTATATACTCAGCTTTGAAATTCTCTGGTGAACAGTTCTTGACCCAAAGGACTTCCCTGGGCACTATTGCATTAAACTGGGTGAAATGATGAACACATGGTCACTAGATATCATTAGGACAGTAGGACAGTGGAGTAATTTTGAAGAAATGATGCTGTTCTTTGGGCTAGGTTCATACATACTGGTGATTAATGGCTCATAGGAATCTGTATACATATTTTAAGAAAGGGATTAGAAATGTATCAATTCCATGAGAGCTTCAGGAATGTTTCTCCTGATGGAATTTCCACTTGTGAAAGCTGGTAGAATACTTGAGCAGGTGTCAGTATGAAGCTACAGGTGATGCAGGAAGTGGGCAGCACAGGTCCAGGCAACCTCATGAGACTCAGGTAATGTGACCTGCACAGTAAGACATGGAAACATCAATCCCAGCCACTGTCTCATGCACAGACTGAGAATTGAGAAGCATGGGGTCCAGTCAATTCCTTTCTGCTCACTGTGATGTCATAGTGTCACCTGGATATGAGAGAAGCCAATCTTGGCTGCTTAAGAAAAAAGGTGATTATGGTCATGAATTAGGATCAGAAACCAGTAGTAGCAGGTTCAGGCTCCTTCCAGTCCTAACCCCCTCACTTCAAATGCCCTGTGTGTTCTAAGATCATGAAACAGAAGGAACACATTATATGGGTGAAGAATTTATGAGGCTCCAAGCTGTTCTGCTCTACCTGTTCTCCCAAAAGCAGCCCAATACCAGGAAGATACAGGCTCTGACAGTTTCACCTCAGGGGATCCTCATGCTTTTATCTCAGGCAAACCATGATTGAAACCTATTACATAGCACTGGTGGTAGGAACTTATTAAATATTAAAAACACAAAATAACAACCTGGGGATATAGCATATTTTGTAGAGTGCTTGCCTTGTAAGCACAAGGACCTGGATTCAATCCACAGAACAGCAAAAAAAAAAAAAAAAAAAAAAAAAAAAAGAAAAGAAAAGAAAAAAAGGTACTAGGTGTTTTATGGTAAAGAAAATATGGCAATGCTAATGTCATGCCTGCAGGAGGTGTGAACTCCAAGGATAATGACAGCAGTTTGTATGTTGAACACAGTAGGTTTATTCAACATTGGCTGAATGCTTTATGCATTTAAATAAAAGTCTTTATGATATAACAAGGCTTCTGCTTACACTGTACTGTCAACCGAGTGCCAAAGAGCTATACCACACTTGGAGTATTTTCCGCTTCATAATAAAGATTGAAGTCACCCAGTATAAAAAATTAGAGCAAGTGTTACCTCTATGACTAGGACCATACTTGCTCTAACAATGGATGAAGAACTCTAGGAATATATTATCCATGAGTCATCTACATCAAAGTCTAACTAGATCTCTAATTCTAGAAGATAAAATAATTTAAATTACCATTCAACAATGGATATTAATATTATAGCAAACAATGGGTGTAAAATGTTAATATTGTAGCAAACCCTGTACCAGGCTTTAGGGAGAAAGAGGGGACATATTAGGAATGCACCCACTGTTTATGGGTTACAAAGAGTAGCAATATATATACACAAGGATTTAATGATATGCTAAAATTCTTAAATGGAGACACAATCAGAAATGGTCTGAGGGTGAAGGTGGGTGGCCCCCTAAGGTATGTGTACCCCAGAAAGGTAAAGAGCTGATAGTTTGATTACTTGCAGTCCAACTATTCTCATAACACTTGGTTCATTTTATTAACAAAGCACATATTAGTAGTCTTTTTAAAAAAGAAGTAGAGGCAGGAGATATAACTCAGATGGTAGAATGAATGCCTCCCATGCAAAAGCCCATGGGTTAAATTCCCAGCACAAAAAAAGAGAAAAAAAACTGTATTTAATGTTAATTCAATAGAAATACAGTTTTGAAAAAGTGCTATAGCAGAAGGGAAAAAGAAAATACATGGGCCTTTCACCTACACACCACTCACCACCAGAGATTCACCTCCAGATTGTCAGATAGCTGCGAGCAGACTGATCGCAGACCCCCAGTGGAGCGCCAGCTGCCTGCTGTTGCCTGGAAGTTCTCTGTCACACTACCTGCAGGTTTGATTACACGTGGCTGCCGCCATTTTGAGAGAACATCCAGGCCCCATAGGACCCCTGACGGAACTGACTGAGCCCTGTCTCCAGGATCCCTCAGTACAACAATCACTTTCTGCCTCGGGGGACCTCACATCAACTGACTGCTCCCTGCCGGCAGGACCCCCAGAACAACTGACTGCATCCTATCACCAGGACCCCAGACTGACTGATTGCACCTGGCCTCCAGAATCCCGCAATCACACCAAACACACGTGACCTCCAGGATCCCTGCCTGACCAACTGCACCCCGCGTCCAGGACCTCCAGCTGACCACCTCAACACCTTGAGCTGCAGCTCCCCATTTGCCAACACATTTGGAAGCCAGAGCAGCCATCTTGGATAATCCTGGAAGTTGTAGCTCCAATCTTTAGGTGGGGCAAATCCCATACTGAGACCCCTGCTGGAGACTTGAAGTTCAGTGTCAGGTACCTCTCATGCATCAGGCTACTGAAGACTGGGAGGTTTCACTACTATATGACTGTTATACTGTATATTTTCCTTTTTCTACTTAATGAAAAATGTTAAGATTTTATTTCTTTACTTTTCTTGCTCTCTTTTCCTTTTGTTTACCTATTCCCTCAGAGTCTCCTTCTCCCTTTTTGCATGCTAATATCCAATTACTTTTGATACACCCTCACACTTTCTATTATCTAGAGCTTCTGTATATTCTTTTCTTATCCCATTAATAGCTATAACCTACATCCCTCTGCATCCTCTTTGACCTCCATTAGAAACTGCAGACCTTATTGCAAATCTGTTTGTTATATTGAAGATAATATTTGAACTCATTCTGTTTATTATGACAACTTTGTTATTGTTCTCATAGGGGCTACTTGGTCTAGGATTGCATACTGTCTGAATTGGGCACTTCTAATATTGATCTCCTCTTAAAGAAAAGTTTTTGGTAACCTATAGGGCCACTATAAGGCTATAGAAGGAAATCTTGCAGTACCCCAGATCTGCACTGATAGAGGGGAAGGTACATGAACAACATGAAAAAAACAAGGGAAGAAAATGATTCAAACAAATCTAGATTCTATATTAATAGAATTCAATGACAGTATGTTAGAAGAAATGTCAGAAAAGAACTTCAGATTATACATGATTAAGATGATTTATGAAGCAAAGCGTGAGATAAGAGAGCAAATGCAGTCAATGAATGATAATACCAATAAGCTGAAAGAGCAACTGGAAGAAGCAAAGATCATTTCAACAAAGAGATAGAGATGCTCAAAAAAAAAAATGGAAATCCTTGAAATAAAGGAAACAATAAACCAAATAAAAACCACAATGGAAAGCATCACCAAAAGACTAGACCACTTGGAAGACAGAACCTCAATGAAGACAAAATATTTAATCTTGAAAATAAAGTTGCCCAAACAGAGAAGATGGTAAAAATCATGAACAGAATCTCCAAGAACTATGGGAGATAATGAAATGACCAAATTTAAGAATTATTGGGATTGACAAAGGCACAGAGATAAAAACCAAAAGAATAAATAACCTGTTCAATGAAATAATAGAAAATTTCCCAAACCTGAAGAATGAAATGGAAAATCAAATAGAAGAGACTTACAGATAACCAAATACACAAAATCACAACAGATCCACACCAAGGCACATTAAAATAAAAATGCCTAACATTCAAAATAAAGATAGGATTTTGAAGGCTGTGAGAGAAAAGCATCAGATTACATATAGGGGGAAATCAATATGGATAGCAGCAGACTTCTCTTTTTTTTTTTTTTTTGTGGTACTGGGGATCGAATTCAGGGCCTTGTGCTTGTGAGGCAAGCACTCTACCAGCTGAGCTATCTCCCCAGCCCAGCAGCAGACTTCTCAACCCAGACTCTGAAAACTAGAAGGGCCTGGAAAAACATATTTCAAGCCCTGAACAAGCATGGTTGCCTACCAAGAATCCTATACCCAGCAAAATTAACCTTCACATTTGAAGATGAAATAAAATCCTTCCATGATAAACAAAGGTTAAAAGAATTTACAATTAGAAAGCCTGTGCTACACAATGTTCTCAACAAAATATTCCATGAGGAGGAAATGAACAACAACAATGTAGGTCAGCAAAGAGAGAAACTACCTTAGAGAAAAACCATTCAAAGATGAAACCAAGCTAAGTTAAAAAACAAAAATAAGTCCAAATAACTGGGAATAAAAATCAAATCTCAATAATAACCCTGAACATTAATGGTCTAAACCCATCAATCAAAAGACATAGACTGGAAGAATGGATGAAAAAGAAATACCCAACTATATGCTTCCTGCGAGATACTCATCCCATAGACAAAGACATCCACAGACTAAAGGTGACAGGATGGAAAAAAAACCACCACGTACATGGACTCAGTAAAAACATGGGGATTTCCATCCTTATATGAGATAAAGTGGATGTCAAACCAACGATAGTCATAAGGGCTAAGGAAGGACATTTCACACTGCTTCAGGGAGCCATAAATCAGGAAGACAAAATGATAGTGAATATTTATGCCCCAAACAATGGTGCATCCCTGTACATCAAGCAAATCCTTCTCAATTTTAGGAATCAAATAGCCTACAACACAATAATTCTGGATGAATTTCACACACTGCTGTCACCACTATGTAGATCATCCAAACAAAAACTAACCAAAGAAACTGTGAAACTGTAGAACTCAATAACACAGTCAATAACCTAAAGATAATAGACATATATACAATATTCTATCCAAAAACAAGCGGATTCACTTTCTTCTCAGCACCACGTGGAACCTTCTCGAAAATAGACCATATGTTATACCACAAAGCAGCTCTTAGAAAATGCAAAAAATAGAGATAGTGCCTTGTGTTCTATCAGATCATAACGGACTGAGAGTAGAAATCAAGGACAAAATAAAAAACAGAAATTACTCCAACACCTGTAGACTAAATAATATGCTATTGAATGAAGCATGAATAACAGAAAAAATCAGGGAGGAGATTAAAAAAAATTCTTAGAGGTCAATGAGAATGACAATACAACATATCAAAATCTCTGGTACACTATGAAAGTGGTAATAACAGGAAAATTCTTTGCATGGAGTGCATTCCAGAAAAGAATGAAAAGTCAACAACTAAATGAACTAACTTTACAGCTCAAATCCCTAGAAAAAGAAGAACAGAATAACAGAAAAAGTAGTAGAAGACAGGAAATAATTAAAATCAGAGCTGAAATCAGTGAAATTGAAAGAAAAGAAACAATTCAAAAAATTGGCAAAACAAAAAGTTGGTTCTTTGAAAAAGTAAAAAAAAAAAAATAGATAAACCCTTAGGCACACTAACAAAGAAAAGGAGAGAGAAAACACATATTACTAAAATTTGTGATGAAAAAGAAAATATCACGACAGACACCACTGAGTTACACAACATAATGAGAAGCTCCTTCTAAAATCTGTATTACAATAAAATAGAAACTACCGAATATTTGACAAATTTCTAGAGACATATGCTCCTCCCAAGCTGAACCAGGAAGGCATACACAATTTAAACAGACCAATATCAAGCAATGAAATAGAAGAAGCCATTAAAAATTTACCATCCATTTAAAGCCCAGGAGCAGATGGATTCTCACCCAAATTCTACAAGACTCAAACAAGAACTCCTTCCAATACTTCTTAAAGTATTCCAGGAAATAGAAGAGGAGGGTACCCTACCAAACTCATTCTATGAAGCTTATATCACCCTCATACTCAAACCAGACAAAGACACATCAAGGAAAGAAAGTTTTGGACCAATATCCTTGATGAATATAGATGCAAAAATCCTTAACAAAATATTGGCAAACTGAATCCAAAGACATATTAAGAAAATTGTGCACCACGATCAAGTGGGGTTCATCCCTGGAATACAAGGATGGTTTAACATCCGTAAATTGATAAACCTAATCCATCATGTCAATAGACTTAAGGATAAGAATCATATGGGTTATTGATGTGGAAAAAGTGTTCAACAAAATACAACACCCCTTCATGCTCAAAACACTAGAAAAAATAGGGATAGTAGGAACATACCTGAACATTGAAAAGGCTATTTATGCTTAGCCCATGGCCAGCATCATCCTTAATGAAGAAAAACTGAAATCATTCTCTTTACAAACTTGAACAAGACAGAGATGTCCTGTTCAACATTGTCCTCAAAACTCTAGCCAGAGCAATTACACAGACTAAAGAAATTAAAGGGATATGAAAAGGAAAAGAGGAACTTAAGCTGTCACTATTTGCTGATGACATGATTCTATATTTAGAGAATCCAAAAAACTCCTCCAGAAAACTTCTAGACCTCATCAATAATTTCAGCAAAATAGTGGGCTATAAAATCAACATGCATAAATCTAAAGCTTTTTTATATGCAAGCAAAGAAACACCTGAAAGGGAAATGAGGAAAACTACCATTTTATAAATAAAGAAACTGAGGTTGAGATGTGGGAAAAGACAAAAACCAGTGTTATGGGGCATAACTTAAGAAAAGACTGATCACCACTGAGAAGTCCAAATTTGAGGGTCCTTATTAAGACGGCCAACCGACTGTCTCACACAATGCCCCAAAAATGGCTATTGGGAGAACAGCCCCAACCATAGGGTTGTAGGGGTTCTTATACCAAAAATCACATCAATCATAAGTGTCCATTGCTATGATTCAAAATTACAGATTAACATCATGAGATCATTAACAGAGGGGGAAATGGGCCAAAATGACCCTTACCTAGGTACAAACTAAAGAATGGTACTAACATCCACACACTCACTGTTCACATGGTACATTGTTTAGGAGCAATAGGAATCAAAAGAGAGCAGTTCTTTACTACATAGAAGTTGCCATTGTATATTATTAAACACCAAGTAACTGATGATGGGCACAGAGGCGGGGTGTTCCCATGGGAGAAGCATATTTCCTACATAACATGGAGTCTCAAAGCAAAATGGAGTCTGTTTAGTCATTTCCCTTAGAGTCTGACCTAGAACATTCTCATGGAGCCAATTCTGTCAGCCCATCACACCTGCAAGAGACACTCCCAAAAGAAACTCTTGGGTCCCAGAGATTTCCTTTGGACCTGGGGTTTCTGGAAAGACCGAGCAAGACTCATAGGCATCTGCCCTAAGACAATCCTTTATTCATGTGGAAAAACAGAGACTTGATATATACAAATGATTTACCATGGACACATTACATCCACATGACCACAAATTTATATTTTAAAAGGTAAGGTAAGCCCAGTGAGGTGGTACATAACTTTATCCCAAGAGCTTGGTAGCATGAGGCAAGATGATCACAAGTTCAAAGCCACCCCCAGTAAATTTGCTAGAACCTGTCTCCAAAAACTAGCTGTTTAAAAAGTGCTGGATATTTGGTACAATGGTTATATGCCCCAGTGTTCAATCCCCAGTACAAAAAGAAAAAATAATCTTAAAAAGGTGAGGTAAAAAGATTAAGAAGATGGCAGAATGGAGAAGTTCAAATTTCTATCTACTCCATGGAGTGAAACCAAGAAAACGAATAGGCAGCTTCTCAGCAAGGTGGGTGAACAAAAAAGTGGAGGGGACTACACTGAAATTTAAAACTGGATACTCAAAGCAGATCAGGTACTAAGGACTTTGTATATACTAAAATAAGAAAGAAATACCCAGCAGCTCAGCTGCTGCCACAGCCAATCCAGAAGCTCCAGCCAGAGCGGTCCCTCTGTGAGCCTAGTGAAGGGATAAGGGAATTATAGGAACCCACATTTTTTGGAGGCCTGAAGCATGTCTAGGTATGGAGTCTTTACAGACCAAGGACATTGCCTAACAAACTTGAAAGATGCACTGCACGATATCTGTGGGGGGTAGAAGAAGCCACCATCTCTCCAGGCAGCATGTGGAGGACCAAGGAAGGAACCATTTTGCAGTTGCCACACAGGGGTCAGCAAAGGAGGAAGCTAATTCCAGATAAACCCGTTTGACCTGAATTACAGGCCAAATAAACACACACAGCAAGACATAGAGAGTGCTTAAATTACCAGGAGGAAATCAAACATGGAGAGAGGTTTACACAGGGGACAGAGACAACTGGTTGTTGAAACCCACCTGGCTCTATCTCTCCCCTTCCAATCTGACTACTTGCAGGACCAGCTGGGAAAGATGCATCTGGCTGGGATCTTGGAAGGGCTGGGGAAGGAGAAATTGTTTGGAAACCAAAACTGAGACCAGGAAATGTGGGGTCCACAGGTGACATAGGGGACTAAGAATTGGGTCCCCCACCACAGGGGAGAGTCTTCCATCATGGACCAGCAAGTACTGGGCATTGGCAGTGCACTGATTTAAAATTTCCAGACCAATTGGCATTCAGCAAAGACCCCTGAGCACAACTAATCTAAACCCTGCCTCCCGGAACACCTCTCTCACTCCAGCAATCCAGAAGATGGAGCATCACACAGTAGAAGACCCCATCTAAACTGCTGAGAAGAGAAGCTGGGAATATTTTGAACTCCAATGGAAAGAATTAAGTTTTCATCAAGAATTATGTTTTCTTTTAATTCTTTTTCACTGTTTAATTATGACCTTAAAAGTGTATGAACATTTATACAGTTTCCTTTTTTTTTTCTTCTCATCTCTAGCAGTTTTGAAGCCAGTTATTTTATATGGATTACCTTTTCATGACCTAGGATGTTTGATCAATACATTTCAGTTTTGTTTTACATTCTTTTATTTTTCTTTTTGTTTACATTTTTGCTTTTTATATATTTTTTCTCCTACCTGTTTCCCTTGATTCTCTTTTCTCTGCTAGCAGTCAACCTGTATTGTTATCTTTGACTATTCCTTTAATCTTTTTCTTCTCTCTTCTCCCCTCCTTGCTTGTAATCATCACATCCTATCACTTCTGTTCTTTCCCTATTCACCATTTGAAAATACAAATGCTTTTGCAAAATTTCTGTTTTTATTATAGGCAATAACTGATCATTTATTTTCTCTGTTTATTGTGATAATTAACATCATAGATGTCATAGTAGGAACTATTTGGTTTAATGTTGTAAATTGTTTGCATTGGTTGTAATGTTTTTCTTCCCCTAAATAGATTCAGGGACACTGTAAGTCCACAGGGTAGAGACCCTACTGCCTCAGATCCATACTGTTAGATGGGAAGATACACAAACAACATGAAAAAACAAGACAACAAATAACCCTCTGCAAACCAAGATACTCCAGTAACAGAATCCATCCACACCACAGTGGAAGAAATGTCAGAGTAGGAGTTTAGAATGTACATAGTTAAACAGATATTTGAAGTAAAGGATGATGTCAGAGAGCAAATACAGGTACCAAAAGATCACTTCAATAAAGAGAGAGAGATTCTGAAAAAGCATCAAATATTGAAGTGAAGGAAACAATAAGCCAAATGAAAAATTCATACAAAACATCACCAACAGACTAGACCACTTAGAAAACAGAACCTCAGACAATGAAGACAAAACATGTAATCTTGAAAATAAAGTGGAACACAGAGAGAAGATGTTAAGAAACCATGAATAGAACTCCAAGAATTATGAGGTAACATGAAGATAATATATTTAAGATTCATCCAGATGGATGAATGCATGGAGATACAAACCAAAGGAGTGCACAAACTTTTCAATAAAATAATATCAAAAAATTTCCCAAATCTAAAGAATGAGATGGAAAATCAAATGCAAGAGGCTTACAGAATCCTAAATATGCAACAGACCCAAACAAAAGCTCATTATAATGAAAATACCTAGCATACAGAATGATAGAATTTTAAAGGTTATGAGGGAAAAATATAAGATTACGTATAGGGGAAAACCAAAATAGATCTCAGCTGATTTCTCAACCCAGACCCTCAAAGCTAGGAGGTCCTAGAATAATATATATCAAGATCTGAAAGAAAATGGATGTCAATCAAGAACTTTATATTCAGCAAAATTAAGCTTCAGATTTGAAGATGAAATAAAACATTCCATTATAAACAGCTATTAAAAGAATTTGCAATCAGAAGCCCTGAACTTCAGAATATTTTCAACAAAATATTCCATGAAGATGAAATGAGGACTGGGGCTATAGCTCAGTAGTAGAGTGCTTACCTAACTTGTGTGAGGCACTGAGTTTAAGCCATAGCACCACATAAAAATAAATAAGTAAAATAAAGGTATTGTGTCCATTTACACCTAAAAATATTTTTTATAAAAAGATGAAATGGGAAAAAAGTGAAAACCAGTGAAAGAAGGGATGATACTAAAGGAACAGTCAATCAAAGGAGAAACTACTTCCAATTAAAAACTAGAAATCAACCAAAATGACCAGGAACACAAATCATATCTCAACAGTAACCTTGAACATTAATGGCCTAAACCCATTAAACAAAAGACATAGACTGGCAGATTGGATTGAAAAAAAAGACTCAACAATATGCTGTCTCCAAGAGGTTCACCTTATAAGCTAGTACTTCCAGACTGAATGTGAAAGGATGGGGAAAAACATACCACTCACACTAATCATGTAAACAGGCAGAGGTTTTTGTCCTCATACAAGATAAAGTGAACTTCAAGCCAAAGTTCATCAGAAGGGACAAAGAAAGATATTCCATACTGCTTATAAGCATTATACATCAAGGAGGCATAGCGATCACAAATAGTTATACCCAAAATAATGGAGCATCTACATATGTCAAGCAAACCCTTTTCAACTTCAAGAATCAAAAAGACCATAACGTAATAATCCTGCGTGACTTTAACACACCTCTCTCACTAATGGATACACCTTTCAAATGAAAACTAAATAAACTATAGAACTAAATAATACAATCAATAATTGAGACTTAACACATGTATAGAGAATATTTCATCCATCAATGACTGAAAACACTTTTCTCAGCAGCACATGGATCGCTATCTAATATAGACCATGTTATGTGAGCAATCGCATATGTCAGCATACAATTGTAATATTACCTTACTATATTTTTAGAATCTGTAGGGTTATTTGGATAGTGCCCTTTCCATTAATAATTTTTGTGTTCTTGCTTTTGTCTTGTTTAGACTTGTTTCTTTATCAAATTTTAGCTGTATTATTTCTTCTCTATTTCATATAGTTTTGCTCCTACTTTTATTTTTTTCTTCCTACTCACTAACTTGAAAATAATTTGATTGTTATTCTAGCTTCTTTCTGACACAAGTAATTTAAGTTATAAATGTTCATCTCAGTACTGTTCAATCCCAGCTATCCTGATATTTTAAGCTTTTATTAAAGTTCAAAGCACTTTTTGCTTATTTTTCTTGTGCTTTCTTCCCTGACCTCAGAGATATTTATAAGTGTACCATTTATTTTTTTAAATACCTGACATGAGGGTGGGGTTCTGTATACCTTAAGGTAATTGATTTCTAATGTAATAAATCATGAAGGAAACAGTCTGCATGATTTCAGATTTTTAAAAAGTAATGGAAATTCTTTTTACATTGATTTTTTGGTTACATACATGTCAAAACTTATCAAAGCATACTTCAAATATGTGCATTTTATTGTATTTCAATTTTACTTCAATAAAGCTATGCAGAGAAAAAGGTGAGATTAAAGAACAACATGATTTTAATCACCCCAATAGTTTCCGCACCCTAATAGTTGTCTTTTTAGAAAACTTATCTATGAAATGCAGCATGCTCCCTTGCATCCTGCTAGCAGAGACAAGGTGATATTCACTATTTTGATTTTGGATTCAATTTCATTTTATAATCACTCCTAATATAGGGAGGAGTATGCAAGCTCACACATTTGAATTAAAAGCAAATTTGCTGAGAAACCAGAGCAGAATATTAGATTTTTTTCACAGTATTAGATTGAGATAAATGGGACTTCTTAGGGGGAAATCCTTCTTATTGAATTCTATTTTTTGGCTTATAAAAATCAGGGCCCAAAGAGAAGGAAATACTCCCAACATTGGCAAAGATTCCAGAAGCATCTGAGTAATGATAGTTGTAGAAATGTAGAAAGATTGAATTCAGACCCTTATGTTACTTGGGAATGCAATTGTGAGGTTTCCTCTCCGAGGAGATGATAGATGTAAAATACTCTATGTAGTGAATATAACACTTTCCTAGTGGGCAAATTAACTCAATGCATAAAATTCATTGAGTTATGCTAAAAAATAGTTACTGCTTTTAATACAAGTGACAAGTAAAAGGCACCCAGACAAACAAATCCAGATGCAGAAACTCATGCAAGAGATTTTATTAGGCAGAGGAACAATGTCTGCCCTGAAGAATGAGAGAGAGTGGAGAGAGAGGACAGAGATAATAGAGAGAGTGGAGAGAAAGAGGAGAGAGGAGAGGGAAAGAGGAGAGAGAGAAGAGAGAAAGAAGAGAGAGGAGAGAAAGAGAAAAAAGATAGAGGAGAGAAAGAAGAGAGGGGAGAGAGAGGGGGAGACAGAGAGGGGGAGAGAGAGAGAGGAGAGAGAGGGCAGAGAGAGGAAAGAGAGAGAGGAGAGAGAGGGAGATAAGAGAGAGAAGAGAGGGATAGATGAGAGAGAGAGGAGAGGGGAGAGAGAGAGGAGAGGGGAGACAGAGAGGAGAGAAGAGAAAGAAAGGAGAGAGGGGAAAGAGGAGAGAGTGGAGAGAGAGAAGAGAGAGAGGACAGAGAGGGAGGAGAGAAAGAAGAGAGAGAAGAGATGGACAGAGGAGAGAGAAAGGGAGAGAGAGGAGAGAGTGGAAAGAGGTGATAGAAGGAGAGAAAGAGGGAGAGAGGAGAGAGAGAAGAGAGAGAGACAGGGGAGAGGAGAGAGAGAGAGGGGAGAGGGGAGAGAAAGGAGGGAGGAGAGGGAGAGGAGAGTTGAGAGAGGGGAGGGAGAGAGAGGAGAGATAGAGGAGAGAGAGGAGAGAGGTGAGAGAGGAGAGAGGGGAGAGGAAAGGGAGAGGAGAGAAGAGGGAGGAGAGGGGAGAGAGAGGGAGGGAGGAGAGAGGGAGGGAGAGGGAGGAGAGAGAGAAGAGAGAGGAGGGAGGAGAGAAGAGAGAGAGGAGAGAGGAGGGAGGAGAGAGAGGAGAGAGAGGAGAAGAGCAGAGAGGGGAGAGGAGAGGAGAGAGAAGAAAGGAGAGAGAGAGGAGGCAGAGAGAAGAGAGAGGACAGAGAGAGAAGATAGGGGAGAGAGGAGAGAAAGGAGAGGAGCAAAGAGGGGGGAGAGAGAAAGGATAGACAGAGGAGACAGGGGAGAGAGAGGATAGAGAGAGGAGAGAGGAGAGAGAGGAGAGGAAGGAGAGAGAGAAAGGAGAGGAAGGAGAGAGAGGAGAGAGAGAGTAGAGGAGGAGAGTGGGAGGAGAGAGAGAGGAGAGAGAGAGAAGAGAGAGGAGAGAGGGTGGAGAAAGGGAGGAGAGAGAGAGAGGACAGAGAGAGTAGAAAGAGGAGAGAAAGAGAGGAGAGAGAGGAGAGAGAGAGGGAGGGAGGAGAGAGGGAGAAGAGGGAGAAGAGGGAGGAGAGGGAGGAGAGGGAGGAGAGAGAGAGGAGAGAGAGAGAAGATAGAGGAAAAAGAGGAGAGGGGAGAGAGAGGAGAGAAAGGAGAGAGAGGAGAGAGATAGGAGAGGAGAGAGAGGGGAGGGAACATGGTGAGGGAGCTTAAGTAGTTTAATTCCTGGGGCTAATGAAGATGGGTCCCATTGCTGAGCAGTTAAACTCCCTGGCTAGGGATCAGACCAGTGGCTGCTGAGCACAGGCTGACAAGTGGATCAATGGCTGGCTAGGATCTCAGACTGACAGCTGGGGGTGTTGTCATGCCCCCCATGGCTTCCTCCACAGGCATGTCCTGCGCCTGAGTGCCCAGGTAGGAGCCACTTGGGGTCTTACAGTGCACTGGTCCTAGGCAACCCAGGCCCCAGGCGAGAGCCAGGCTGCAGGGCAAACCTAGTGCCTGCCTGCTGTCTGCCACTGGAAGCCTATGCCCAGTGGGTTCACTGCAGCCCACTATTATAACAGGTACTAAAGGCTTTCTAAAAGTTCCAGTAAGGAAGCCAGGAAATAGGTAGCCCAAGGCTGATGAACTTCAGGGAAGTTTTAAGTATAGTTCTGCCGCCATCTAGTGTCAAATAAGGAGCTCATCCCTTCTTTTTTTTATTGTAAACAAATGGGATACATGTTGTTTCTGTTTGTACATGGAGTCAAGGCATACCATTTGTGTAATCATAAATTTACATAGGGTAATGTTGTTTGATTCATTCTGTTATTTTTTCCTTCTCCCACACCCCTCCCACCCCTCTTTTCCCTCTATACAATCCTTTCTTCCTCCATTCTTACCACCCTCCTTATCCCTAACCCTAAACTTAACCCTAACCCTAATGCTAACCCTTCCCACCCCCCATTATATGTCCTCATCCGCTTATCTGCAAGATCATTCATCCTTTAGTTTTTTGAGATTGGCTTATCTCACTTAGCATGATATTCTCCAATTTCATCCATTTGTCTGTAAATGCCATAATTTTATCATTCTTCATGGCAGAGTAATATTCCATTGTATATATATGCCACAGTTTCATTGTCCATTCATCAACTGAAGGGCATCTAGGTTGGTTCCACAATCTGGCTACAGTGAATTGAGCAGCAATGAATATTGATGTGGTTGTATCTCTGTAGTATGCTGATTTTAAGTCCTTTGGGTATAGACCAAGGAGTGGGATAGCTGGGTCAAATGGTGGTTCCTTTCAAAGCTTTCTGAGGAATCTCCATACTGCTTTCCAGAGTGGCTGCAGTAATTTGCAACCCACCAGCAATGTATGAGTGTACCTTTTTCCCCACATCCTCGCCAACACCTATTGGTGCTTGTGTTCTTGATAATCGCCATTCTAATTGGGGTGAGATGGATTCTTAGGGTAGTTTTGATTTGCATTTCTCTTATTACCAGAGATGTTGAACATTTTTTCATATATCTGTTGATTGCTTGTACATCTTCTTCTGTGAAGTGTCTGTTCATTTCCTTAGCCCATTTGTTGATTGGATTATTTGTATTCTTGGTGTAGAGTTTTTTGAGTTCTTTATAGATTCTGGAAATTAGTGCTCTATCTGAAGTATGAGTGGCAAGAGCTCAGCCCTTCTAACAAGGAAAACATCACAGTAAGCACAGGGAGTACCTGTCCCGGGGTTGACAGGTACTCTTGAAATCTGGGGAATTCATGCGGAAATGCAACTGGAGAAGTAGGTGAGGACAAGCTCCTGAAGGGGCCTTTATCTCACATGTAGGAAGGACTTGGGGCAGCTAAGTGACATGATGAGAGGTGTGTCTTAATAATTCAGCAATGGGAACTTCACCATGTATGGTATCAGATCAGAGGTCTGAAGAGGTCAGGCCTGCTTAGTGCCTGTGCAGTTCTGGTGCCTTCTAGTGTCTAATGCCTGTTCAGTGCCTGAATTCTTGGGCCAGATCAATGGAACCACAGCCCGTGTCAGAAGGGCAACAGGGATTCCTAGGTGATTTGTTTTTATCTATAACTTGACTGTCTAGAACAGAGCCCACCATGTAAGTTTTACCTTTAAAAAAAGGGGGGGGAGACGTAAGGCTTCATGATAACAGTCAAAACCCTGGTCCCCACCCATCCATGTGCAACCCTCTTTTAGAGAATCACGAAGTTGGGCTTGGCCTCACACCAGCCTGAGAGGCAGGCCTCTCTCCTTGTCCTACTTAACACATGCAGTCAGTCACCAAGGTCAACCCAGGCAAGACAAGTCCACCTCCCCATCCATACTTCTCTCCTGCTCAGGCGCCAGGAAGCCCCTGCCCTTGGGTGAGTGATAGGCCCTGAGGGATCCGGAAAAGGCTGCAGTGAGTGACAGCCGGCCACACGCTTACACTCTGGACTCCAGGCCTCACTGCCTACACAGCAGGCACCAGGATGTGTCTCTGTGAACCCATCACACTGTCTACACAGCAGGCACCAAGATGAGTCTCTGTGAGCACATCACACTGTCTACACAGCAGGCACCAGGAGTCTGTGAACACGTGGGACAAAGGTCTCTCTTCAAAACCAAATTCTCTCATGCGACATCCCAGGACGCCTCCCAGAAGCCCCATGGACCACAGCCCACCTGAATTCAAGGAAGTCCACAGCATCCTGTGAGAGGGTGGGACTCAGGAAGGGTGCCCCTGTACTCAGCCTCCCTCCATGGCCTCCTTGTATAAGTGGGGAAACTGAGGCCCCAGGGGAGAGACTCGGAGGTCACATTTAGGCAGCGGGAGCCCAAGGTCCCTGCTCCCTGCTGGTCCCACTGCAACTTCTGACAGGACTTCCAGACACCAGCGGTTCTCCAGCTCCCTTCGGCCCCTGAGGACGCACCCACCTCGACCTCAGCTCACCAGCAAGCTCCTCACTCCGCACGGAGCTCACCGGAGTAGCCCTGGGCTGGGCCCACCGCCAACATGCCTCCGCCAGCCCTACCCCATCAGTCCCTCTGGCTCAGTCCCTCCAGACCCGCCCCGTCAGTCCCGCCCCATCAGCCCCGCCCCATCAGCCTTGCTGGCTCCACCCCACCAGCCCCGCCCCGTCAGTCCCGCTGGCTCCGTCCCTCCAGCTCTGCCCATTAGCTTGGCCCCACTTGCTCTACTTGGCCCCGCCCCACCTGCTCTTCCTTTGGGTTGGGCTCCACTCCCTACCCTGGGCTCCACCTGACCAGTTCTGCTACACCGCACCCTGCCCCCTGCTCCTCAGGGCTGGCCTCCACAGGACCACTCTGCACATCATTTCAGTTCCACCCACCTCCTCCTGCTAAGCCTGACAGGGGAAGAACAGTGCTTCACAGTGACTTCTCAGTGACCCTCCCACACCGGAATAAACTTGGAGAAGAGTCCCTTGCTCAAGGTCACCCGGGTAGAGATGGGCGATGAAGTGGGGAGTCTCCCTTTCTTCTACTTCCAGTTTGCATCACCAAAGCAGGAGGTGAAACCTGCCATTGTGTTCCCCATGGGTGCTTCCTGGGGGCACCTGAGGGTTCACAGAGGAAACCCCCTGGTCTAGATTCCCTATGGTATGCTCAGACTAAGTTATGATCCTTGCTCAGGGATGAGGCATTACACGTGTCTGAACTTCTCTTCCTACCAGAGGAAGTATGGAAGCCAGATAGAGAAAGCGCTAACCTGGGATCCACAGCAAGTTCACCAGAGACACTGCAGATGTCAGTACTGCCTCCTATCATATCTAAGAAAGGCCATCACCATCTCCTGGACACTTAGAAATGCATGTGCTCAGGTAACACCCAGATGGGCTGCATCTGTACTGGGGGTGTGGGAAGCATGTGGATGATCAAAAGGACTTCTGGGGATTCTAATGCCAGAAAACACCAAAACACACACACACACACACAAACACACACACACACACACACACACACACACACTCACACACACACACACAGTAGTTGATCCATGTAAGATGATCATACAATGATCTCAACTTCAAGTTCACTGGAAAATTCCCTTCATCTAGTGTCCCATTGAGGGGAACACAAGAGAACAACAGATCCTTCTCTGCACAAACAGCAGGGATTAATTTCTCAAATGTGGGGATCAGGCAGATTCCTTGAAGGGGAAAATGGATTGTGACTTCTTCCCTAGCACACAATGGTGCTTTAAATACCTTCCATGGTACTCTTGCTTAAATATATACTCCCTTAAAACTGCCTATATTTTTTATGGTATTATAAATTCAACAGGATTCAAGTTAATTATTTTAAATATTATCATGCTAAGCTGAAAACAATTTATATTTTCATTCTTTAGCCTTGAGGGTATCTTTCTGGAATCCTAAGTGCCTGCAGACCAAGTCTGGCAAGACACAGACTCGCCCCAGGCACACCTGGCCTCATTTCTGATCTGCTGAAATTAAGACCCAACCACAGTTGTCTCCACATGGAAGAGGCTGCTTTGGGAAGAAGGGGGCTGCTCTCCCTGAGAAGTATGGACACTGTTGGCAACTGCTCAGTGGAGAAGGGCTGAAGTAGGTTCAGACACTGGAGGAAGACTGCGACTCAGAAGGAACCATAGGGTCTCTGCTCCCATGAAGCCTATCTTGAGTGGCACCTGGGAACCTTCTGCAGGAAGCCCAGCTTTGGAGTGCTGCAGAGGTATCTGGCATCTGTCTTTGTGACCAGGTCACTGGTGAACACAGAACATTGAGACATACTTAATATTTCTTCTGACCCTGCAGGTCTGAATTCCAAAACATGTCATTATCATCATAATTAAATAGCTACCTTGGACAGGAGTGTATGACATATGGTGACTACTAAATGGTTTATCCATATGACTTCCTGGACCCTAGGAATAAATTTTATTGCTGTTCTCACAAAGTGACAAGACTGAGTCTGAAGGAGAAACATCATTTTCCTAAGATCACACAGTAAAAGGCTGAGGCATATGCCACTGTGCCCTCAGCAATATTTCATATCTCTCTGTGCCCCTTGTTGCCCATGTGTCTTGGGAGCCTCCTGGACCTGCCTTGGGATTCAGTTGTCCATCTGTGGACGGTTGGTCTCAATACCCTTCCCCCTCCGTGCACCTGCCTAGGAGCAGAGGAGTCTGTGGGGCCCTAGCAATTGGGAGAGGGAGCTGCAGCCTTCCCAGCCCTGACATGCATAGTCCAAGCTCTCCTGTTCATGGGGCTTCAGCCCTTCACACCTGCCACATTTTGCCCTGGGAGGCACTGAATCACCAGGCTAGGTGACGCCCACCTCATGCATGGCACATAGGGTGGCACTGAATCTATAGTTCATTTTGGGTAGTGTCACATTTGTCATCTTTTAATCAACCAACATGGGTTTTCTCCCCCGTTTCTTAGGTACTCTTTTATTTCAGTATATGACAGGGGACCAAGAGCACGTCGAGTTTGGAAAGAAATGTAAGTACATGAACACTAAAAATCCAGCATATGAAATATTTTTTCTAAGCAAGTGTAAGGAAAGTCAAGAAACAAATATAACTTTATTTTTAAAATTTTTTTTATTTTTTCTAATTAGTTATAAATCACAATAGAATGCATTTGGACATGTCATACACAAATGGGCCACAATTTCTCATTTCTTCAAAATGTTAGAAATGAGAAAAAAATATAAATAAGTACAAGTGTCCATGAATCATTCAGGTTGCAAATAAACAGAAAAGAAAAAAAGAAAAAATTCTCAACGATAAGTTTCAGAATTGTTGCCACTGTAGTTTAGAACATTCTCAATTTTCTATCTTAGCAGTGTTAGGTGGAATGCCCCGGAGTGTGATGCCTGGTACACCCTCAGGGTGGGCTTGCTGGAGTGAGAGAGCAAATTCTACAGGTGAAAATCCTGGATGGGGCATGTCAGCTTAGTTGGTCTCTGGGTTCTTCCTTGAATGGCAATTTATCAGTAGATTTTCAATCACGTCACCTCCCAGGCCCAGCAATTGCTAGCCTGTGCTTGATGACGGCACTCCAGGGATCTCCCTTGGGTTCCAAACATTTGATGGAGAGCTGATTCTTAATTCCCTCCATCACATAAAGACCCCACATTTCCTGTTCTATTGGGTTCAGTCTCCAAATTCAATCACTCCTGCCCATTCCCTTTTACATTGCTAGCCAGATGAACCCCTCCCAGACCACCCTGAAAGCAGCAGGATTGAAAAAAGCAGGGCAGAAATGAGCGGGATTCCAAGACAAGTATACCTACGTGTAAACCACTCTCCACATTTGATTTTCTCCTGGTCACTTAGGCCCACACTATGTTATGCAGTGTGGGTTTGCCAGGAATCAGCTGCCCCAACTGCCATCCTACATCTGTCTACCAAGTGTTTCCTTCCTCTGTTCTCTGCAGGTGGCAAGATGTGAGTGATACAGCTTCTTTCTGTGAAAGAATATTTTACAGTATTTTTTATGAGACATTATTTATTTATTTATTGTTTATTTTTAATTTTTATTCATTCTTTAAATTTTTATTTTTACAGACTGTATTTAGATTCATTGTATACAAATGAGGTACAACTTTTCATTTCTATGGTTGTACACAATGTAGATTCACACCATTCATGTAATCATACTTGTATATAGGGTAATGCTGTCTATCTCAGTCAACTATCCTTCCTTACCCCATCCTCTCCCACCCCATTTTCCTCTACACTATTTAAAATTTGTCCATTCCACTATTATCTCTCTATCATGCCACCCTGTTATGTATCATTATTCACTTTTCAGAGAAAACATTTGACCTTTGGTTTTTTGAGCTCGGCTTATTTCACTTAGCATGATAGTCTCCAACTCTATCCATTTACCAGCAAATACCATAATTTTATTCTTCTTTATGGTTGAATAATATTCCATTGTGTATGTATACAACAGTTTCTTTATCCATTCATCAACTAAAGGGCATCTATGTAGGTTCAACAATCTAGATATTGTGAACTGAGCAGCTATGAACATTGATGTGCTACATCACTGTAGTGTGCTGATTTTCAGTCCTTTAGGTATAGGCCAAGGTGTGGGATAGCTGGGTCAAATGGTGTCTTCATTCTAAGATTTATGAGGTATCTCCATACTGCTTTCCAGAGTGACTGCACCAATTTGTAAGTTCACCAGTAATGTATGAGTATGACTTTTTCCACACATCCACGGCAGTACTTGTAATATTGCTAAAAGACATTCTAATTGGAGTTAGATGAAATCATAGGGTGGTTTTAATTTGCATTTCCCTAATTACAAGGGATGAGGAGCACTTTTTCATATATTTGTTGATCACCTGTATATCTTCTTTGTGAAGTGTCTGCCCATTTCCTTAGCCCATTTATTGATTGGCTTCTTTGTATTTTGGATGTAAAGTTTTTAAAGTTCTTTATAAATTTTAGAGATTAGTGCTGTGTCTCAAGTGTGTGTGAAAAAGCTATTTCTCCCACTTTTTAGGCTCTCTTTTCACATTATTCTTTCCTTTGCTGAGAGAAAGTTTTTTTGTTTGAATCCATCCATTTATTGAGTCTTGCTTTTATTTCATGTGCTTGGGGGGGTCTTAATAAGGAAGTCTGGTCCTAAGCCAAGAAGATGAAGATTCAGGCCCACTTTTTCTTCTATTTGGTGAAAGGTCTCAGATCTAATTCCTAGATTCTTGATTCATTTGAGTTGAGTTTTGTATAGGGTGAGAGGGGTTTAATTTCATTTTACTATGTATAAATGAGGAAAACCACTATACTTATTATAGTCTTGAAAAAATAATTGGTAATCAATCTAACAAAATAGGTGATAGGCCTCTGCAATGAAAACTACAGGACACTAAAAACAAATTCAGGAAGAGTTTAGAAGATGGAAAGTACTCCCGTGTTCATAGATAGGCAGAATTAATATTATCAAAACAGCCATACCTCCAAAGGCACTATACAGATTTAATGCAATTCCAATTAAAATCTCGATGACATTCCTCATAGAAATAGAGAAAGCAATCGTGAAATTCATCTGGAAGAACAAAAGACCCAGAATATCCAAAGCAATTCTGGGCAGGAAGAGTAATGCAGGAGGTATCACAATACCAGATGTTAAACTGTATTATAGAGCAACAGTAACAAGAATGGCATAGCATTGGTACCAAAATAGACATGTAGTCCAATGGTACAGAACAGAAGACACAGAGACATACCCACATAAGTACATAATTACAAAGGTGCCAAAACGTAAATGGAGAAAAGATAGCTACTTCAACAAATGGTACAGTAACTTTATTCTCTGATCTCTCTAGACTTCATATCAGATAACATTGATTTCAACCCAAAGTTCACCAAAAGGGACCAAGAAGGACATATCAGTGTGCTTAAAGGAATTATACATCAACCACACATAACAATCATAAATATTTATGACCCAAACAATAAAGTATCTATGTACATCAAACAAATCCTTCTCAAATTCAAGAATGAAATTGACCACAATAAAAAAATACTGGTTGATTTTAACACACCTTTCTAGCCACTGGATATATTCTCCAAACAAATGCTAAACAAATAAAGTATAGAACTAAATAATGCAATTAATAACTTTGAATTAACAGACATAGAGTATTTCATCCATCAATGATTGAATATACTTCTTTCTCAGCAGCATATAGATCCTTCTCTAAAATAGACCATATCTTAGGCCACAAAGTAAATTTTAGCAAATACAAAAATGTAGGGATAATACCATGTATTCTATCAGATCACAGAGGAATGAAATTAGAAATCAATAATAAAATAAAAAAAGAAGTTACTCTACAGCCTGGAGACTAAGTAATACACTATTAAATGACCAATGAATATCAGAAGAAATCAGGGATGAATTAAAAACACTCAGAGGTAAATGAGAATATAGATGCAACATGTGAAAATATCCATGAGACTATGAAGGCAGTTCTAAGAAGAAAGTTCATTGCACTGAGCTCCTTTATTAAAAGAATAGAAAATCACCAAATAAATAACCTAACATTGCATCTCAAAGATTTGTAGTTCTTGGACTTCCATATTGTACCAGGTCTCATAAATCTTCATATAAATATGTAAAAATTACTAAGGAAACAAATATTCATTTTTATTGTTCCTTTCAGAGGAAATGTATGCCTTTAATGAGGATGAAGGATGATCCCTCAGGTTCCCCACAGAGTGGAGTCTAGTTCAGACTCTACCTGGGCTTCAAGTGTATTCTGTCTGCCTGCTATTACCTCATCCAAGCCTCCAGAACTGCCTCTGTTTTTCTATTTTTTTTTAATGTTCACTTTCATGTGATACAGAGCTTGAATCCAGAAATTTTCAGAATGGAAATCATGGAGTACATGAGTAGTATCATCAGGAAACAAGGTGATCCACATAAGAATGGAGTGGAAAAGAGGACATTGTATTGAGAGGAACTTCAGAGCCACAGGAGTTGTGGGACATTCTCACCCCAGAATTCAGGCACCACAACATGTGGAATGGGCATGAGATCATTTGAATTTCAGATCAAATGAGAAGTTGTGTTGTATAAATGATTGGCACATCTTTGTCAAGGGAACTTGGAGGAAATCATGAGCTCCATTCTCCCCAGATGGCTATTATCCAGAGCAGAATCCAATCAAGGGTCAGCTAAAATGTTCCACTAGGGACTCCACAGTCCTGTGCTCAACAGTGGGATCATGTCAGCTTACTAGAGACACTAAAAATGCAGGCTGTAGAGAGATGAGCTCACAGCACCCTTTCCTTAAAACTTGCAGGTTATTCTCAGGTTCACCAAGAGTCCTCATCCAAGCAGGTAAGTGTCTCTCAGTTCCACAGATGTAATGAGGGACTGTGTGGGGCATCTAGGATGGAAGGGGGCAAATTGGATCTTTTAGTTATGTTTTTCATGGCTTGAGAAGAAACATCCAACTCTAACCACTCTACTCAGCCCAGACAACAGTACTCTTTAAAATGCCATGTGGGAAGTTTTCCAAAATTATGTCATCCACTAAATTAGAGACAGAAAATTAGTCAGTATTTTCCATTGGAAATGTCAATTATGTCATATTTCTGTGTAATTTTCATCAGACAACTATAGCAGTATTCAAGTTATGTATGCTTTCTATATGCTCATGTTTCCCTGTCATATTTTATTAAAAATACTATGTTTCTTCCCTTATCTCCTTGAAAAAACAGAACTATTATTGATATTGAGGAAATAAATAATAATTTGACATACTCCAGAAGTTAATAAGGGTAACCTCATATTGCTGCAATCATCTATTTTAGATTCTCATAAAATCTTTCTTGTTCAACTTATAACAAATTGAAATTCATGCTTCCAGTCCAATGCATGTGCACTTCCAAATACCAAATTTCAAGCGAGAAGGCAGTGATCCTGATGAAATCTTCACATAAAATATTGTAAAGATAACTGAACCTGATGGTGGATACCTTTTCCTTGTTCCAAAAGACCCTGAAATATAAATTGAAATAGCTCAGTGGGAATAATATTTAGCTCCATTAATCTTTTTCTGTTTTATTATTCATTTGAATAATTTCCTTCACAATTCCATAACAATGAATATTTCTGAAAAACATTTTGATAGGAAGAATACTTGGAGAAGTTGGAACTCACCTGTTCAGTTCTGTGTTCTCAAGTTATATATTTTTAAGTCCCATGCACATGCATTTACACAAAACAACATAACAGTGTCTCATTTTCTTCTTTCCAAAGCAATATGGACTTGATTGCTATCATTATTCAGTTGATCATGGAAACAGATACTGATGAAGTTATGTTTCGGTTTCCCATTAATGGAAGTTTAGTGTCTTTGATGAAACTGCTTGGCAGTTTCCTGTTGATGTTACAAAAGTAATATTTCTTCTCATGTTTCTGAATACAGGCTTTAAATTATTGTTAGTGTCTTATGGGCAGTGTGAACCCTGAGCTGCACTTAGATTTCCAATTTAAGAACAAATGGATTATTTGCAGGCAGATTTGTCAGGAATACTTGTCATTTGTTTGCTCATACCTTCTCCAGGTTTTTCTCCTCCATATTCCTGGAGATTGTATATTTCCTGAGTCTTTGCACAGAGCATGGTACTGGTTGGGGATGACTGAGTCCTCCCAGATGTGCAAGCTGTTTGTCCCTAGTGCTCTTCATAGTTTCCCAGCTAGAACTGTGCCACAAAATAAGAGCTTGCTGCCAGAACTCATTTGTCCATTTTACCTTAGCAGACAGAAGGCCATGTAAGCGGTAGTGAAGTTTAACTGTGGGCCATGAGAAAATAAAGTGTGCTCCTTTGTTGTTGTTGTTGTTATCATTATTATCTTAATACCCAGGAATTGAACCCAGAAGTGCTTATACACTGAACCCCATCTTCACCCTTTTTATGTTGTATTTAGAGACAGGTTCTTGCTACATTACTTAGACATTTGCTAAGTTGTGAGGCTGACCTTGAACTTGAGATCCTGCTGCCTCATCCTCCCAAATCAGTGGGATTTCGTTAGTATCTATTTTTCATATCTATATGTTCCTTAACTACTTAAACCTTAAGACATTGTTTTTCAGATGATATTATGGTTTAATATATGAAAACACAAATTAAATCTTAATTATTACATATATGAGTAAATACATACATTGTCCAGGAAAATATTCTGCCAGTAAGTTAATACAAAATTTTCTAGAAGGTAAGGTGGGGGCACATCTCGGGTGTACAGAACATACCTAGAATATGTGGGGTCCTGGACTTGATCCTCAGCATTGCAAGGAAGCAGAATCTAGTATCAAATTTATACATGGACAACATGAGTCTGGAGAAATACAAGTGGTTTCTGAAAGGAGGGAAGAAAACCTGGCCTCCTAGAAGATTCACATTTCAAGGTTAAGTTGGATACTTTTCCTTTAATGAACACTTTACAATGGAGTAAACTTGAAACTATTTTAAGTATAATGCTGTTTACCAAAACGATTTCACATATTTGACTAAAAAAGTCCAAGTGTATTCCTGCTGTTATTTAATAACTGAAATTGGCTTGCATAGGACAAATTCTGACCTGATTAAAAATATTTTAAAAATATAACTGTATAGATGGATTCAAATAGTCCCACAGTTCCATCATTTTTCTCTGAACAGGAATTGCCAACAGATTCTAATATTCTGGTAATTTTTAACCTCTGTGAAATAGGGATAGATTTGACCAGATGATAAGAGAACTCTATGAAGTCTACCAACTTACATCAATAAGGATCTGCACAATTTTGAAAAATAGAACAATTCCAGCATAACCATTCTTTGCAGGAAGACTTCCATGTTTGGCACATATGCTTCATCCTGTTTAAACCACTGTGTCTCCAGCACATACATAATGAGACTGTGCTGACTATGTAGATGAGATGAACACAGAGCTCAGGTCATGGGCTTCTCAAGGTTGTATACTTATACTTTATGTGGATGATAATATAGGTACATTCAAGCTATCTGACTTCAGAGATTGCAATTCTTAGCATTTTCTCTGTGAATACATTAACAAAAGTACATGTGTTCATGAACAAAAGAGAATAAAGGTAACACAAAACCAATGTAAATATGCATTGTCTAAGACATTGATTCTCTTTGGAGGATTTTATTTCCAATGAAATCCCAATAATTTTAACTTACCAAAAAGTACACAGTCCTTACTATATTCCTGAAATTCAATCAAGATTATGGTCAGCACGAAAACAAGAGCTCACTCTTGCAGTAAGCCCTCACCATGAAAAATGCAAGGTCATAACAGGAAAAAGTTTCTATACAATGTGGTAATTTTTAATTTAGAGTGAAAAATTTTGTACTTTTTATCAAGTATAATCCAGACATGATTGGGAAATGGTGGAAAAAGTGTGAAAGAGGGAGGCTTCAAAAGGGCGCCAGGCAAAATTGAGTATCTGAGGGGGAAAAGGCTCATTGGAACAGGTCCACAAGGTTTCCTCAGGGACTACTATTGACTGAGTTGGATGAAACTTAATATTTATGATAATGAATTTCCTTACTTTTCTTCTCAAATATGTATTTCATGATTCCTTATCCCCAAAGATGGGAAAATACAAAAAATACAAAGATGGGAAAATACATGACATTATTAACATAAGAAACGCCTTTTACTCTGAAGTTGGGATCAGGATCTTGGCCAACACCATCCTTTTTCTGTTCCACCTCATCAAGTTTCTCTTTGACAGAAGACTCAAGAACACTGACTTGATTACTGGTCTCTTGGTCATAACCCACCTGCTGATGCTGCTCGCCATGGGGTTCATAGCTACAGACACTTTTACATCTCAGCAGGGTCTTTGGGATGACATTACATGTAAATCACTGATCTACTTGTACAGGTTTTTGAGGGGCATCTCCATGTGTGCTGCCTGCCTGCTGAGTGTCGTCCAGGCCATCACTCTTAGCCCCAGAAGTTCCTGTTTGGCAAAGTTCAAACATCAATCCCCACCTGAAAGCTTGAGTTCCCTTGTTTACCTATGGCTTTTTTATATGTCCTTTAGTGCTCACTTCTCAATATCTGTGGTTGAAAACTACAATGTGACCTCACACAGCCTGATATTTCTCAGTAATTCCTGCACTGTATTACCCATGGGTTACTTGCTCTGGCATGCATTTTCCATACGTTTCAGGATGTCTTTCTTTTAGGGCTCATGGTGCTCTCGAGTGGGTATATTGTGACCCTGCTGTGCAGGTATAGGAGGCAGTGCCAGCACCTTCACAGCACCAACCTGTCTCCAAAAGCCTCCCAAGAAGAGGGTAACCAGGACCATCCTGCTGCTCATGGGCTTCTTTGTGCTCATGTACTGTTTGGACTGCATTGTCTCCTCCTCTAGAACTCTGTGGAACAATGACCCTGTTTGTTGTTCTATCCAGATAATTATGTGCAATGCCTATGCCACAATCAGTCCCTTGGTTTTCATCTGTACTGAATAATGAAGTGAAATGCTTATAGTGGAAGAGGAGTAAATGTTATTCAAGATGAATAAATTATCTTAATTCACCACTGCACAGATTTGATACAATTAATCATGGAGTGATGCATATGCTCTTTGTTTTGAATGAGTAGATGAAGTGGGGTATTTAAAATGATTACTTTGAAATCTGTGAATGAGAAATACATCTCAGATTATTATCCAAATGTCTCCAACATAAACTAGAAACTTCATATTTCTGATTGATGATTCAAAGGGAGCTCTGAAAGGCAAATATCACTTATATTATCAGTATTAGTCCACATGTGAGAGAATGGAGCAATGCCTAATAAATCAATAGTCTCAGTAACCTCTGTTATGCCTAATAGAATGTAAATATCTCATAATACATTGGTCAAATGTACATTTATGAATACAACAAAAAATTGGATACAGGGACACAGATTAGCATTTGAAAACCATTGCTCATGGAAACAGTCTAATATCCACAAGCATATAAATGTATATCCACAAGCATATAAATGTATATATGGACATACCACTCAGCAGTAATTAGGAAGGTGATTCTGATGCAAAGGTAACTACAGATTAATCTTTAAGTTATAATGCCAAGTGAACCATCATTTACAATAGAATCAACACTATAAATCTACACCTAAATTGTGGAACTTGAGGTAGTATGAATAATAAAGACAATACAGCATATTCCAGCAGTTAAGGAAGGAGTGCATTTGGGAATTCTTGTTTTATGGATACAGAGATATATCAGGAAGCAGAAAAAGTGGGAAAGTAGTGGAGATTATGCTTGTACCCAAACTTGAATTTCCTTAATTCCACTGATCTGTATTTTTAAACGTGGTTAAATAGTCAATTTTATCTTTTCTGTATTTAATCATAATAAAATGTTTCAATAACCTTGTAGTCAATGGTGAGAAAAACATTCCCTGAAATTACAAAGAAAGGAGAAAGGTTTCTCAAAGTGCCAAAATATAATTTTGTAATCATTTGAAAATCTTTCTGCAAAACTGTGCCAAACCACCCATGCACAGTGACTTAATCCTAGCAGCTGGGGAGGCAGAGGCAGGGGAATCATTTTTGAATGTCAGCTTCAGCTAAGTAGTGAGACTCTACACAACTTAGCAAAACCTTGTCTCTAAATAAAGTTGGGAAAAGGGCTGGGGGTGGGACTTAGAGGTTAAGAGTTCATCAATGGTCTTACAAAAAAGATAAATAACCTACCACTCCATTCTCATGTAAAGGAATACTAACCAAAAGGGATAAGGTCTCACAGCAGCCCCATGAATGCCACAAACACTTGAAGTCTTTGTTGCTTCAAAACCTGCAGGCACCCAAGTCCTGAGAAGTTTAGGGAGCTGCTAGGAAATCTGCAACACTGCACTAACACAGAACAGAAGCCCAGCCATTGAAGTCCTCCCTCCACCCACAATGATGCTAAATGCATAAAGGAGGGCAAATGGAAGGTCCTGAGAAATGAGAATGGGTACATTGTGTTATGTGAATATATGAATGTGGCATCAGCAATCCCTCTATTTTAAATAATTATGATGCACCAAGAAAACCACCAGATGGATTCATCTGATGGTGATTCATCACCACCAGATGAGTTTCAGAAGAAATGCCTGAAACTTTTAAGTCTAGAAGTAAAGGAATGATAGTATTCACCATGAAAACATAAAATCAGGTCTTGATCCATTAGGAGTTGCCTTTTCTATTTCCTTTCCTTTACAGGGGGAGACAGAGATTAGGGTCATGTTTCGATCTTCCTTATATGGACATTCAGATTACCAATCAACAGTCATTGACGAGACTGTCTTTTCAACTATAGATTTCTAGCAGTCTTTTGTGAATATATTGGCTATAGATTATAGATACAGATTTATTTCCATTATCTTCACTGTGATATAAGGTATAAAATCCCATATAAAAATATGCAAACAGATATAATATATAGATATATACAAATATGAGTGTATAAATATATAAATAAAGAATGGTATTGCATAATACACATATGCACATGTATTTTTGTATACATATACATATATATTCTGTATATATTTAATATATACATGTGTATACATACATATATTTACACACATACATATATACATATATATTTACATGTATATATGTATAAGTTTGTGAGTGTGTTTATGTCAATACCATGTTGCTGGTGAACTAGATGCAGACATGAAAATAGGTATCTAATAGAACAAAAGAGGAAAAAACTTTCAGTACATTTCAACAATAAACTTACCAATATTCAATATCACAACCATGAACATGGGAAACAAAAGCCAAAAAAGTGCATGGAGATGAGATCCAACTCTAAAGCTTCTACACAACAAAGGAAACAATCCACAGAGTGAATTGACAACCTACAGAATGGAAGAAGATATTGGGGAACAATTCATTTGGTAAAGGATCAATATCCTAATGATAATGACCATAACAACAACAACAAAAAGTCATTCAATTGAAAAGTAGGCAAATGATTAAAATAATGAACAAATATAATTTAAATGTTCAATATTTTAGTCATAAAGGAAATGAAATCAATATTACAATGACATATAATCTTGTTCTAGTAGCACAGTTATTATACAGAAGAAACTACTAAATTGTGGTAAAGATGTGGAGGAATAAAGGAGCTCTCATAGTGAGTGGGAATAGAAATCAGTTCAACCATTAGGAAGAGAAGTATGCAAGGCTTTCAAAAAAATTTAAGTAGATCTACCAAAATGATCCAACATTCTCATTTCTGGATATATCCCAAAGGAATGAAATCATACATGATTGCCAATGTTTATTGTAGCAGTATTCAAAACAGCTGAAATTTAATAAGCCCAGGTACCAATCAACAGATGAATGCATGAGATTCACACACACTGGAATTTTATCCACCATAAATAAGAATGATTTGCTGTTATGTGAAGGAAAATGAAAGAAATGCAGGACCTTGTTAAGTAAAATACACCAGACACAGTAAGACAGGTACTACCTGTCCTCTCTCCTTGGTAGATAATAAAGAGTCAAAAGTCAACCTGAATGTGACACTGCAATTAATAGAGATTAAGAAAGTGTGGGGGGTGGATCAATAGAGACTAGATTTGATTAGTGAATTCTGCACACATGCATGGAAGGGTCACAGTGGACCCCATCAATATGCATGATTAACACATGTTAATAAAATAATTTGAAAGCACATTAAATTTAATAGCTCATTGGTTTAGTATTACACAACTGAGTAAAGAATCAAACCTCATCACTATAGAAGACCAACAACCAGAAGAATATGTAAGAGAGAAAGAAAGGGTATACAAAAATGGACAAGGAATCTAAATTAAGAAAATAATTAAATGAAAAAATAATTCTTATGTGTATCAATAATAACCTGGAATGTAAATTTCTCAATAAGAAACATAGAGTATAATGATATTATACTAGACTCTTGTCTACAAGATACATACATTCTTAATACAAATTCTGAGTTATGTAAAAATATTTTCTATTTTCTTGTTATTATAAACACCTTGATGATAACACACAAACAAAGAAATGTGCAAAAACCAAATATACAGCTCTATGAATGCAATATGGGAGACTCAGAAAGACAAGTAACATGTGTCCTCTCTCCTAGGGAGATGTTAAAGGAAAAAGTCAAAATTCAAATTGAATATGTAATAGAAATGAACATGAATTTTTCCTGGTGATTATTTGTATACCTCCAACTCCCTGCATGTTCAATGATTCCAAATCAAACAGTATTTTTTGTGTTTGGTTTCTTTTTCCCTTTTATCCTAGGACTATGTTTCCAATATTTTAACAAAATCCCAGAGGGCTTTCTGTGGGAATTTGGGTTTCTATTTCCCTGCTGGCAGCCTCTTTCTCTAGATCAATTTTTTGTTGTTGTTGTTTTATTTAGAAACTCAATCCCCCTTTTGGAGATTTCTTGCACTCATGTCTGTCACACTGTCAATCTCCAGGATGTCCTGACCACCAAGGAAGTACTTCATTCTGGAGAATACATTTTTCCTACCTTGTTCTGTGCATGGAGTTACCTGGAGTTACCTGGGGCCCTTGCTCACTTGGAATTTTTCCTTGTTCTACAGATCTGCTTTTGATTTGGAGTCTGATTTGACTCAAGAATCTGGTTTCCTCCTCCACACTGACACTGCTGCAAAAAAGGTAGCAGGTCTGTCTATGCGGATGTGGTCCCCTCTGCCTCCTAGATGATGTATGTAATATTACATACATTATGTAACTAATATTATTGAAAATATGGGGCCAGGGCCTCCAGTCATGACCTTTTGGAGCAGTGGAAATGTTACTGTGATGCATAGGGACACAGGCACTGTGCTTCTGGGGTATCAGCAAAGTTTTCTCAATCTCTGTTAAAACCTATGGACAGGGAAGGAAAATGGAAAGCACAGGTCCTTCCCATGTCTGTGTCATACCATAAGAATCTGTGACTGGATCCATTTTATTTTCTAAAGTGTTAAATCTGATACTTTCTTTGCCTTCTACCTGTAGGCATTTAATACCTAATAAAAAGTTACAAAATCTTTGTTTCCTGTCCATTCTATGTATATCCGTGCACCTCTGTATATGGCATGGTGTGTCTACATATGTAGTTGTGTCTACATCATACATGCTACCAAATTAGCATATAGATACATGAGTGTTTAGAAATTTTAATGCAGAGAATGGATTCAAATAATTTTCAGTTCAGGTGTCTTTAAGTGGTTAAATAATTAAGAGTAAAGATATCTTTAATATTGCTAATCCACACGATTTCTTGACCACTTGTCAATCAAGAGATCATTGATTTCTATAAAATACTTAAAGTATAATGTCCTCTGCCTTTAAGGATTTTTCTTTGGCAGGAATTACTGATTAAATTGTCAACTATACTTATCTGATACCTGGTTTTTTATGGGTAACCTAGGTTAAAAATATGTAAATGAGTTTTAACATAAATGCAATTGTTCTTCTTAAATGTGTTTTCATAAGTTGTCAGTAAATGGGAAAACAGTAAGTTTGCTGTTTCTGGGCCTCCACTGAAAACAATGTTACTAAGAATTAAAATATGAAAGGTATAATCTTAAGTGTGAAAAGTACAGTAGTTCCAGTTGTGCTTTAAGTACTGTGAAACAAAGTATTACAACTTATTAAAAATGAGTAATTTGTATAAATTCAGATATTTTTAATGATGGCTTCTGAATGAAAATTTAAGAAAGGGTCTCACACTGGAAAAGAAATACAAGAAAGTACAGCTATGAAAATATATTTTAGTATGGAAAAGTAGAAAGCATGATAAAGTAATATTTTTATGCTGAGTTCCAAGATGAAAAAGAGGACAAAATAAGGACATTCTACAAAATAACTTGTAGAACATCTAAGAAAGTTGCCAAAGGATTGTGGAAAGTAAATCTGAAAAAGTTCTTGTATGGGATTAGTTAACTTAATCAGCAGAAAATTGTGCATGTTTCTCATTCCTAACCTCTGATGTACTAATTCTCTATGTTTAGAAACAATGGCACCTTAAAATGATGATCTGCCTTTCACCATCAAGATAATTTCCTGTGTCTGCTAAACTTTTTTTTTTTCATGGGCAAAACATTTATGAGACTGGAGGTTTAAAATACAAGAAAATTGAATCTAACAACATGTCAAGAGAGATTTAACCCAGAAAAGAATGTTCTTTCACATATTCAAGCTGATATAAAGCTTATGTCCATTCCAGGGTGCATTTCCAACACCTCTGAACGGACAAGAAATGAAGGTACACACCCTTTCATAACCCTACAGTGCTTTTCTCAAGAAAAAGAGGTTACTTGCTGAAGTAACACACAACTGTGATTCCAATGGCTAAGGAGGCTGAGGCAGGAGGATCACAAGTTCAAAGTCAGCTTCTCTGCTAATCTTTTAATATAAAATTTTAAATCTTATTCTAAACTTAGCATTAAACTTCAAAGTTAATTACTAAGGACATCAGTGACCCTAACCATTACTGATATCTTTGTATATGAGATGAATTACACAAGCCTTTTAAAATTTAATGCTCAGAAGAACATTGTTCTCCAAGCTAAAATTGTTTTTAACAATAGTCTACTTCAGATTTATAGAGAAAATAAATAATTTATTATCGATTATTATTATTGTAGAATTAATCAAATTTAATTTTTAACCGGATAAAGGTAGTCTGCTATCTTATATGTGTATATTTTGATATATATATATTTGATAAATATAATTTTGCATTAACTCTATTAACTGAATTGGAAATTTAAATGCATTTTTAGAATAAGCAGAGTCTGATTTGTTGAAGTTTAGAGCTTTTCTTTTCTAAAATAAATATTTGTTACATTTTTATCATTTGTTCCATTTAGTTATAAATGAGAGCAGAATGCATTTTGATTCATTGGACACAAATGGAGTACAAATTTTCATTTCTGTGGTCTTACACAATGTAGAGTCACACCATTCCTGTAATCATGCATATACATAGGTCATGAGGTTTGTCTCATTCCACCATCTTTACTTCCCCCACTCCCAAACTCTTCCCTCATTTCCCTCTACACAAATCAACTTTCCTCCATTCTTCCCTTACAGTCCCCCTCATTATGTGTCACCATTTGCTTATCAGAGAAAACATTCAGCCTTTGACTTTTTGGGATTGGCTTAATTCACTTAGTATGAAATTCTCCAACTCCATCAATTTACCTCCAAGTACCAAAATTTATTCTTCTTTATGGCTGGGTAATGAACCATTGTGTATATTTACCACAGTCTCTTTATCCATTCATCTATTGAAGGGCAACCAGGTTGGTTCTACAATATAGCTATTGTGAATTGAACTGCTATAAACATTGAAGAAACTGCATCAATGTAGTATGCTGATTTTATGTCCTCTGGGTATAAACCAAGGAGTGGGCCACTGGGTCAAATGGTGGGTTCATTCCAAGTTTTCTGAGGAACCTTCATACTACTTTCCAAACTGGTTGTATGAATCTGCAGCTCCACCAACAATGTATGAGGGTACTTTTCCCCACATCCTCATCAACACTTATTATTACTTGTATTCTTGATAACTGAAATTCTGACTGGAGTAAAATGAAATCTTAGATGTGTTTTGATTTGCATTTTTCTGATCTTAAGAGATGGTGAACAGTTTTTCATGTTTGTTAATCAATTATACTTCTTTGAAGTGTCTGTTTAGTCCCTTAGCCCATTTACTGATTGGGTTATTTGTTTTCTTGGTGTTAAGTTTTGTGAGTTCTTTATATATCCTGGATATTACTATGGATCTCTCTCAGCCTTTCTGTTTCAGGTATGTTTCAGAAGAAACATTATATTATGTTAACTGATATTCAGATAGATTCAGGAAATAAAATGGCAGAATATTGTAATGTGATATTTAAGTAAAAGGATTTAGAAATAAAGCTCATTACCTTAATTTGTCATTGCCTCACCACACCTGAGTTAAGGCTCTGCCAACTCACCCTACTCCATGTTAGGATGACTACAAAGAAGACCAAAATTAAACACACTTAAACTTATGCTCAAAAAATAGATTTTTTTTGTTCTAAATTTTACCATGATCTCAAAATAAACAGGTATATTATGCATAACTAATTGAAAGACTGGGATAAAAATATATTTCTTGGTTCATAGCTGTTAGAAAAACTGAATATGGTTTTGCCCTTTTGTGTTTCCTTCTGCATTTTCCTTGTAAAATTTTGTGACTCTTTCCTATTGGTATTTGGAACAAGCACTACTTCTAAAAGAACAACCTGAGTTAATTTGAGATGATAATACATCAACCATAGGACACATAAAGCTGACTTCCAGTCCTATTAGTGACCCCAATTACATTGAAGTGTTCACTGTAAAATTACAGTCATTGTAGTTAAAACCAGTACATTACTTCAACATGGGTGAAAGTGACCTGCTGGATGTTTAAAAGCTAAACCTAGAGACCACAGGTGAGGAAGTAAAAGGGCCAAGGAGAAAGCAGCAAATAGTTGGTTCTTGCCCTCTAAGGTCAGCCAGCAACCAGGGAACAATGGGACCCCCAATGACCCTGCAATACCAGTGAGTCACCAGGCTCCCTGATCAGAGGGACTGAAATGACCCTAGGAAAGAGGAAGACAAAGAATGCACATTCTGAAAAAAGGAGAGCCACTAGAAGGGAAATGTCTCTCATACTTCCAAGGGAAGCCAGATGTGGTCAGCAAAACTCTAACCCATCCTGCCAGGTGGCACAACTGTTAGAGAAATATCTAAAGAAGTCAGGGGCCTCTCCAAGGTGCCCAAGATTTGTCCCTGACAAAGCTCAGCTGATGCTAAGAGAGGAAAATGTTCAGTTGTGAGCAAATTGGTCTAAGACAACTAATAGGAGGATATAACCACAGTCACACATTGACATTTAAAAAATAAGTACATCTTTTATTGTTACATGAGATGTACCTTTGTGTCAGTCCTTCCAAAAGTAAGTGAAAGTGGGAAGGCATAAAGCCAGGGTTTTGATACAGGAGTGCCTGATAAATATCACAAAAATTTCTGTCTAAGTGGCAAGTCTCTTTTGTGTCAATCTGAGACCTACGAATCTTCCTAATGCCATGCATAGACCAACTTCATCTCTATTTACCTTGTTTGCTGTTATGATTATCATGAGCTGCTACTCAGATTCCTTCTCTGGAGTTTGTGATCCATCACTTGCAGTCTGGTTATTTGATTTAAATAAAGACCTATAAAGAAGACAAGTTTCAAAGCTGGAGAAGACATTACTGAGGACTCCTATTTCCTGGGATGAGTATCCAAACTGCTAAAAAGGTAGAAATCTTTACCATGTGTGAATTCCAAATCAAAATATTAATATATCTAAGATGCCTGGGAATTCCAAAGGGTACATGAACAAAAGTGAAAATAAGACCAAATGTTAGCAAGGAATAAAAGGGGAACTTGGGTGAAATATGAAGTCTGGTACACAGTTTTAGAATACAGCATGTAGGCTTAATTGGGATGCTAGATCCAATCATAGGCATTTTGAACTTTCCAACCTGTATCCAATCATGGGCATTTTAACAATAGGTTTTGCCTTTGTCCTCAACAATTTAAAAATTATTCGATCACATTGATCATTAGTGTGGGTTCCTCCTATCAGAACAAGAGCAATGCTGTGGTGGGACAAAAACTCGGATGGCCTGGCCAGGAGTGCACAAGGACAGCATACAGATCTCCTTGCCAGGTTTATTCAGCATCACAGCATTCTGCAGAAGTCAGGTTTGCCTTTCCCAGTTATTTCTGAGCATGTGTTTCATTCCCGTGGTAACCCAGTATTTCTAAAGCTATGAGGAAGACTGTTTTGTGGCTCTTTTTATTTAATGATCTTAAGTTGGTCCTTTGTTGAAATACTGTCCATGTCACAAAAAGTCCAGATGGATACATTTACACTCACATCCCTCACACATAGCAATAGCTTCTCCCATTGTGATGAGGTCACAACTGTGGAGTTGAGGTGAGAAAGAACAGCTTGAGGGACAGGCAATGCTATAGCCTCAGCACTGATTTGAATCTTCCATAGTATTTGAGCTGATCACAGCACTGTGGAGTTGTGGTTACAGTTACTCAGGCAGCTTAAGCAGTAGGCTCACTGGAGCTCAGGAGTTCAAGAACAGTCTCTGCAACAGAGTGAGATCCCATCAGAAAAATTTTAAAAATTGTATTTGAATATTTTCTGGTGTACAGTATTTATAACTGATATTGAGAGAGGCAAATAAGGCACCAAATGCCTACATTCATCCTCTGGCTAGGGTAGACATTTGAGGAGTCCGAAGAATTAGCAGCCTCCTGTGTCTTTGGGATCAACATCCTTGGGAGTTTTCCACAGGACCCTCAGGAGTAGAGTTGGTATCTCCACATGCTACTGCATAAGGAAGGGGATGTCTTTGGCAGTCCTCCAGAAGTTCACCAGTTCTGCCACTGAACAACTTTCACATTGACCTTGTAGACTTCAATCCAGCAGCCTGAGTTCTTTAGTTATGCCCATGTAACTATAGGTCAAAACACATATCTACCTGCCACATATAGCTATGTTTATGAGCTGCAAGGATGGAGTACTGGGGTTGGGATTTTGTACATTGGTTGTCTGCACCATTGCTGGGACTCTCATGTGCCACTTTAGAATGAAAGTCCTTGTAGCAGCAGCAATACTGATCATTGGCTAGGTGCTGGAAGCCCAGGCCTTGCAGCCTGGCTGTCAGTGGTCAAATTCAGAATTTCTTCACATATATTATCAGCAATTCATTTACTTAATTTATCTGGGACTTAGTTTTCTGCACTATAAAGAGGAGATCATAATACCACAATTCTCATAGCATTACTGTGGTCATTAAGAGTTAATATATACACAGGCTCTGCGTGCACACAGATAGTAACTGCTGTTCTTATTTTTTCAATGTGGATTGCTTTATAAATGACTGTCATCCTTGTGCAGGGGCCATAAGGGACTCTTCTGCACCCTGCCAATGTCAGTATACATGCTGCCAAATGAACACTATTGTTAGCTCTCACCCACGTCAACCATGAGACAGATTTTGTCTCTGTTCTACAACTGAGGTCAAAGAGTAAGATCACTGGTTGGAGGCCACAAAGCCAACAGAAGGAGAACCTGGGTATGAATTAGGTCTGTGTGTTTCCAAGACACCTGAGCTCTCTCCTGTACTGACTCTGTTTACCTGCTGCTATTTTTCCTACCCTCACTGTTATTTGGATGAAAATAAAATAATATTGAAATGAATTAATGTATGAAAATGCAATTGAAAGAAATATTTGGAGAATTCAAGGTACAATTATGATTACAAAAGACCCTGGAGTTAACATGGAGGAAATTTAATTATCCTTACTTACACTGGTTGCTCTAATCAAAGAAATGAACCATAATACTAATCATATCAGGCACATAAAGAGAGTTCTATTTATGCAAATTTTTTCTCTTGCTATGACAAAATACTTCTTCCAAAATGCATTTCTCCAGCCAAGGGACAACTTAGGACACTGAAAGATATCTGATTTAGTCATGCATCATAACAAAAGAGTTCACCAGTTATTTTCCTTTTTTTTTTTTTCTACTAGGGATTGAACCCTGGGAAACTTCACTACTGAGAATATTCCCAGGCCTTTTTATATTGTATTTACAGACAGGATTTTACTAAGTAGTTTAAGGCCTAACTAAGTTACTGAGGCTAACCTCAAACTTGAGATTCTGTCTCAGGCTCCAGAGACACTGGGTTTACAGGTGTGTTCCACAGTACCTGGCTAGACTTAGCAACTTTACAAAGAATAATTGTTCACATTACAACTCCTTCATGCTCATTTGGAAATTCCAAAATACAAAATGTGGAATGACCAAAGGAGGGTTTACCCAGCACTACATAAACATTTCCTTTCCTTCCCCAATATGGATTGGAAGAACTTGATTATCTGTTTTTCAGTGCTAATTAGCATCAAAGCACTGACAGCAGCATAGCCATTGCCCACCAACATGTGGACCCCAAGGCGAGCTGGATCATTCTTCCACATCATTCCAGAGGAGGATGAGAAAATGCAGTCCACAAAGTACATGACCACAAAGGAACCCATGAGCAGTAGGATGGTCCTGTTGGCCCTCAGCTCTGGGGATCCTTTTGGACACAGACTGGTGCTGTGAAGGTGCTGGCACTGCCTCTTATGCCTGCACAAGAGGGTCACCATGTACACACTGAAGAGGGACATGAACCCTATAAAGAAAACATCCCAGAGTGTTCCTATCAGGGAAAAGAGGTGTTGAAGTAGTGACTTGTGGAGGAAACCCTGCCAGATTCACTGAAAAACAGTAAAGCTGATGTATCATTGCTGGGTCCTCCAATGTAGACTAAAACATGAACATTAATGAACATGTTGAACACCCAGAAAATGAGAAAGCAACACAGACTCTTCTGTGGAGATGTCTGTTTGAACTTTGCCAGAAAGGAGCTTCTGGGGCTGAGGGTGATGGCCTGAAGGACACTCAGCATGCAGGTGGTGCTAAGAGACAGGTTCCTCATTAACCTGTACAGGTAGACAACTGCTTTACATGTGATGTCATTCCAAATGTCCTGAACCCCAAAAATGTCTATATCCAGGAATATCTGATTAATAGCATCAGCATATGAATTAGTGCCAAGTGAGCGATAGTGAGATCAGTCAGTTTGGGCCTACACTGTAGAAGGAATGTGACTTTGTGGGAGAGAAGCAGGAAGACATTGGCTGCAATCCCAACGACAATTTTGGAGGAAAGGGCATTTCTCAGAGCAATAAAAGTGTAACCTGGATTGCTTTTTGTCATTTTTTGGGGGGTCAATATCTGAGGATAACATGAAGATAAATTCTCTGCATCACAATTATTACAAGCTTCAGCATTCCCAACAACCAAGAATTTCCACATCAATATATGTGAGTACTCTTTAGTGCACCCTTTCCAAACTCTTTTAATACTCAAGTCCAGATTCTTCTTTTTAACACTATGCCTTGTTTTCCAGGGTAAGACAACATTAATTTGTATTTTTGTGTGCAGAAACCTCTTAAAAACCTGAGCATGGTAGCATTTTAAGTGAATTCAAATGAGGCAGATTGCAGGAATGTCCAAATAGAATTCCCAAGGAGAGGGTGTCAATGGGGCAGCCTCATACAGGTCTACACATACAGTATCCTCCACTGTGGACTGTTCATCACCAGATTGTAAGCAAAATATTGATATATGTGGGCTCTGACATTAGATGCTTGCATTCATTTACTTACTTTTTGGTTGTGGGAATTGAACCCAGGTTTGCTCAACCACTGAGCCTTATCTGCAACTCTGTTTAAGTATTTTACTTAGAAACACGTTCTCATTGAGTTGTGCAGGGCCTTGCTAAGTTGCTGAGTCTGCCTTTAGACATGTGATACTCCTGCATCAGCTTCACAAGCTGCTGGGGTTACAGGTGTGAGCCACTGCATTCCACGCAACTTAAATAGTTTGTGGGGCACACTTTTCAGTGTTTTAAATAGGAGACAGGAATGTACCCTGGCCTTGAGACAGGCATTTCCATAAGATATCAAGTTTTTATATCTTAAGAAAGGAATGGTATTTCTACATAAGAGAGAGAAGAAAAATCATACTAAACAACTTGGTGATGACATCCTCATGTAATATTTCCCTATAGAATGAAAGTATTAGTTTTATATCAATTTTAATTTGAGGTATATACCTATGATGTACACAACATTTTAAATGAGACTTGTAGCATATTTGAACAATTATATCATCTGATAAACAAGTGGGTAAGACTATCAGATAATTTCCTACTTACCCAAAAATTTATCACTACAATCAGTTACTAATGGTGAACAAAAGTGACAAAGAGTGAAGTATTGCAAGGCTAGTAAAATAATTGCTTTGAAAACTTTGGAGATACGATGGTCTAAAGTGGAAAGTGAATAGTCACTTTAAAAAATTTAATTTCTTGCAAATGATTAATTTAGTATAAACAATTCTGTATATACACCTTCAGCTAAAAGAGATCTACTCCTTTGGTGTGTGCAAAAGAAATAGAAATAAATGCTAATATAAAGATCCAGTGGTCTTCACATTTTGGGAGCCACCGACTGTCATTTGTAGCACAGTACTACATGGTTTCAGTCTTCTGTGTTGCTTTAACTAGAATATACCCATTTCTGCAGCCTATTTCAAGTAAGATATAAGATATACAGTGCTGTTTTGATAAAATTTCTTTAAGACAAAATAAACTGGATATATAATATTTCATGATGCCCTTTAAAATGATATAAAATGAAATTACTGATTCCCTTCTACACTGTTACTTCTGTGAAATACAGGTTTTTCTTGAATTCAGTTGAATTTAGTTTAAAAAATAAACCACAGACCATTTGCCTGCCTCTCACCAGTCCATCGCCTGCCTTACACCTATCCATCACCCAACACAAAGGGTTCACCTCCTGATCGTCCAACAACAGTCAGCAAATTGATCGCCAACCACCAGTGGAGCACCAGCTGCCTGCTGTTCCCTGGAAGTTTACTGTTACAGGACCTGCAATGACCACGTGGCTGTGGTCATTTTTGAGACAACAGCCAGGCCCAGTAGGACCCCTGGTCGGACTGACTGAGAGCTGTCTCCAGGATCCCTCAGCCTGACTGATCACTCCCTGCCTTGGGGGCCCTCACATCGACTGAATGTTCCCTGCTGCCAGGACCCTCAGACCAACTGACTGTGCCCTATCACCAGGACCCCAGACTGACTGATTGCAACTGACCTCCAGGATCCCACATCCACACCAAACACACCAACCTCCAGGACCCCTGCATGACCAACCATATCCCACCTCCAGGACTTCCTGTTGGCCAACACTGAGCTACAGAAACCCCATTTGCCAACATATTTCAAAGCCAGAGTGACCATATTGAATAATTCTGGAAACCATAGCTCCAGTCTTTAGGGGGGCAAAATCCATCCTGAGATGCCTGCTGGAGGCTTGAAGCTCATTGTCAGGTACCTCTCTTGCATAAGCCTACTGAACTCTGGAAGATTTCATTACTATATAACTGTTATACTGTAGATTTTCTTTTTGCTCCTTATTGAAAAAAATTGTTTTTATTTCTTTACTTTTCTTGCTCTCTTTTCTTTTCATTTACCTGTTCCCTCAGAGACTCTTTCTCCCTTTTTGCATGCTAACATACAATTTCTTTTGATTACACTCTCAAACTTTCTATTATCTAGAACTACTGTATATTCTTTTCTTATCCCATTAACAACCACATATTACATCCCTCTGCATCCACTTTGTCCTCCATTAGAAACTGCAGACCTTATTGCAAATCTGTTTGTTTTATTGAAGATAATATTTGAACTCATTCTGTTTATTAGGACAATTTTGTTATTGTCCTCATTGGGGCTATCTGGTCTAGGATTGCATAGTGTCTGAATTGGGAACTGCTAATATTGATCTCCCCTTAAAGAAAGGGTTTTGGAAACCTATAAGGCCACTATAAGCCTATAGGGGGAAATCTGTAATACCCCAGATCTGCACTGCTAGAGGGGAAGATACATGAACATGAAAAAACAAGGGAAGAAAATGATCCAAACAAATCTAGATTCTATATTAATAGAATCCAATGACAGTATGTTAGAAGAAATGTCAGAAAAGGACTTCAGATTATACATGATCAAGATGACTTGCGAAGCAAAGGATGAGATAAGAGACCAAATGCAGGCAATGAATGATAATACCAATAAGCTGAAAGAGCACTTGCAGGAAGCAAAAGATCATTTCAACAAAGAGATAGAGATTCTCAAAAAAAACCAAAATGGAAATCCTTGAAATGAAGGAAACAATAAACCAAAAAAAAAAAAAAACTCAATGGAAAGCATTACCAAAAGACTAGATCACTTGGAAGACAGAACCTCAGACAATGAAGACAAAATATTTAATCTTGAAAATAAAGTTGCACAGAGAAGATGGTAAGAAATCATGAACAGAATCTCCAAGAACTATGGGACATCTTGAAAAGACCAAATTTAAGAATTATTGGGATTGAGGAAGGCACAGAGAAACAAACCAAAGGAATGAACAACCTATTCAATGAAATAATATCAGAAAATTTCCCAAACCTGAAGAATGAAATGGAAAATCAAATACAAGAGACTTACAGAACACCACATGCACAAAATCACAAAAATCCACACCAAGTCACATTATAATGAAAATGCCTCACATTCAAAATAAAGATAAGATTTTGAAGACCGCGAGAAAAAAGCATCAGATTACATATAGGAGGAGACCAATACAGATAGCAGTCGATTTCTCAACCCAGACTCTAAAAGCTAAAAGGGCCTAGAACAAAGTATTTCAAACTCTGAAAGAACATGGTTGCCAACCAAGAATCCTATACCCAGCAAAACTAACCTTCAGATTTGAAGATGAAATAAAATCTTTCCATGATAAACAAAAGTTAAAAGAATTTACAAATAGAAAGCCTGTGCTACTGAATGTTCTTAACAAAATATTCCATAAGGAGGAAAAGAAAAACAACAATGGAGGTCAGCAAAGGGAGGAACTACCTTAGAGAAAAACCACTCAAAGGAGAAACCAAGCCAACATAAAAACCAAAAATAAGACAAATGACTGGGAATATAAATAATATCTCAATAACAAGACTGAACATTAATGGCATAAACTCATCAATCAAAAGACAGAGACTGACAGAATGGATTAAAAAGAAAGACCCAACAATATGCTGCCTCCAAGAGACTCATCTCATACAAAAAGACATCCACAGACAAAAGGTGAAAGGATGGGAAAAAACTACCATGCACATGGACTCAGTAAAAAAGTGGGGGTTTCCATCCTTTTATCAGATAAAGTGGACCTCAAGACAGAGTTAGTCAGGAGGGATAAAGAAGGACTTTTTATATTGCTTAAGGGAACCATAAATCAGGAAGACATAATGATAGTAAATATTTATGCCCCAAACAATGGTGCATCCCTGTACATCAAACAAATCCTTCTCAATTTCAGGAATCAAATAGACCACAACACAATAATTCTGGGTGACTTTAATGCAGCACTGTCACCACTAGATAGATCTTCCAAACAAAAACCAAACAAAGAAATCATAGAACTCAATAACACAATCAATAACGTAGACTTAATAGAAATATATAGAATATTCCATCCATCAACAAGCAGATTCACTTTCTTCTCAGCAGCACATGGAACCTTCTCGAAAATAGACCATATGTTATGCCACAAAGCAGCCCTTAGGAAATGAAAATAATAGAGATACTGCCTTGTATTCTATCAGATCATAATGGACTGAGAGTAGAAATCAATGACAAAATAAAAAACAGAAATTACCCCAACACCTGGAGAATAAATAATATGCTATTGAATGAAACATGGATAAGAAAAAAAAATCAGGGAGGAGATAAAAAAATTCTTAGAGGTCAATGAGAATGATGATACAACATATCAAAATCTCTGGGACACTATGAAAGTGGTACTAAGAGGAAAATTCATTGCATGGAGTGCATTCCAGAAAAGAATGAAAAGTCAACAATTAAATGACCAAACATTACAGCTCAAAGCCCTAGGAAAAAAAGAACAGAAAAATAGCAAAAGTAGTAGAAGACAGGAAATAATTAAAATCAGAGCTGAAATCAATGAAATTGAAACTAAAGAAACAATTCAAAAAATTGACAAAACAAAAAGTTGGTTCTCTGAAAAAATAAACAAAATAGAAAACCCCTTAGCCACACTAACAAAGAGAAGGAGAGAGAAGACTCAAATTACTAAAATTCATGATGAAAAAGGAAATATCACGACAGACACCACTGAGATATAGAATATAATGAGAAGCTACTTTGAAAATCTGTATTCCAACAAAATAGAAACTAACGAAGACATTGACAAATTTCTAGACACATGCTCCTCCCAAACGCAACCAGGGGGACATATACAATTTAAACAGATCAATATCAAGGAATGAAATAGAAGAAGCCATTAAAAATCTACCATCCACAAAAAGCCCAAAACCAGATGAATTCTCAGCCGAGTTCTACAAGACCTTCAATAAGAACTCATTCCAATACTTCTCAAATTATTCCAGGAAGTAGAAAAGATGGGTACCCTACCGAACTCATTCTATGAAGCTAATATCACCATCATACCCAAACCAGGAAAAGATACTTCAGGAAAGAAAATTTTAGACCAATATCCTTGATGAATATAGATGCAAAGATCCTTAACAAAATATTGGCAAACAAAATTCAAAAACATAATAAGAAAATTGTGCACCACGACCAAGTGTGGTTCATCCATCGAATGCAACAATGGTTTAACATCTGTAAATCAATAATTGTAATCCATCATGTCAATAGACTTAAGGATAAGAATCATATGGTTATATCCATTGACGCAGAAAAAGCATTTGACAAAAGACAACACCCCTTCATGCTCAAAACACTAGAAAAATTAGGGATAGTAGGAATATACCTGAACATTGTAAAGGCTATTTATGCTAAGCTCATGGCCAACATCATTCTTAATGGAGAAAAACTGAAACCATTCCCTTTAAAATGGGAACAAGACAGGGATGTCCTCTTTCACCACTTCTATACAACATTGTCCTCGAAACTCTAACCAGAGCAATTAGGCAGACCAAAGAATTTAAAGGGATACGAATAGGAAATGAGGAACTTAAGCTGTCATTATTTGCTGATGACATGATTCTATATTTAGAGGATCCAAACAACTACTCCAGAAACCTTCTAGACCCCATCAATTAATTCAGCAAAGTAGCAGGCTTTAAAATCAACATGCATAAATCTAAAGCATTTTTATACACAAGCAATGAAACAGCTGAAAGGGAAATGAGGAAAACAACTCCATTTGCAATAGCCTGAAAAAAAAAGGAACTTGGGCAGCAATCTAACCAAAGAGGTAAAAGATCTCTACAATGAAAACTACAAAATATTGAAGAAAGAAATTGAGGAAGACCTTAGAAGATGGAAAGATCTCCCATGTTCTTGGATAGGCAGAATTAATATTGTCAAAATGGCCATACTACCAAAGGTGCTATACAGATTCAATGCAATTCCAATTAAAATCCCAATGATGTATCTTACAGAAATAGAGAAAGCAATCATGAAATTCATCTGGAAGAATAAGAAACCCAGAATAGCTAAAGCAATCCTTAGCAGGAAGAATGAAACAGGGGGTATCACAGTATCAGTACCTCAACAATACTTCAAAGCAATAGTAACAAAAATGGCATAGTATTGGCATCAAAATAGAGAGGTAGATCAATGGTACAGAATAGAGGATATGGACAGAAACCCAAGGAAGTACAATTTTTTAATACTAGACAAAGGTGCCAAAAATATCCAATGGTGTAAAGACAGGCTGTTTAACAAACAGTGCTGGGAAAACTGGAAATTCACACACAGCAGAATGAAAATAAACCCCTATCTCCCACCTTGCACAAAAAGCAACTCACAATGGATCAAGGACTTTGAAATCACACCAGAGACCCTGCATCTCCTGCATCTTATAAAAGAAAAAGTAGGTCCAAATCTTCAATTTGTTGGCTTAGGTTCAGACTCCCATAGCACAAGAAACAAAAGCAAGAATCAATAACTGGGATCGATTCAAACTAAATAGCTTTCTCTCAGCAAAGGAAACTATCAGCAATGCGAAGAGAGAGCCTACAGAGTGGGAGAATATCATTGCCACTCATACTTCAGATAGAGCACTAATTTCCAGAATATATAAAGAACTCAAAAACTCTACACCAAGAATACAAAAAACCCAATCAACAAATGGGCTAAGGATATGAACAGACACTTCACAGAATAAGATCTACAAGCAATCAACAAACATATGAAAAAATGTTCAGCATCTTTAGTAATAAGAGAAATACAAATCAAAACTACACTAAGATTCCATCTCACCCCAATTAGAATGGAGATTATCAAGAAGACAAGCAACAATAGGTGTTGGTGAGGATTTGGGGAAAAAGGTACACTCATACATTGCTGGTGGGACTGCAAATTAGTGCAGCCATTCTGGAAAGCAGTGTGGAGATTCCTTAGAAAACTTGGAATGACCCAATATTTGACCCAGCTATCCCACTCCTAGTCCTATACCCAAAAGACTTAAAATCAGCATACTGCAGAGATACAGCCACATCAATGTTCATAGCTTCTCAATTCACAATAGCCAGACTGTGGAACCAACCTAGATATCCTTCAATTGATGAATGGATAAAGAAACTGTGATATATATATATATATATATATATATATATATATATATACACACATATAATATATACACACATATATATATGTACACAATGGAATATATATATAAATGTACATATATATGTATATGTACACAATGGAATATTACTCTGCTATAAAGAATAATGAAATTAGGTCATTTGCAGGCAAATGGATGAAACTGGAGAATTCATGCTAAGAGAGATAAGCCAATCTCAAAAATCCAAAAGATGAATGACCTTACTGATAAGCAGATGATGACACAAAATGGGGGATGAGAGGGGGGAAGAGTGGAGGAAGGAGGGATTGTATATAGGGAAAAGAGGGGTGGGAGGGGTGGGGGGAAGGGAAAAAATAATAGAGTGAATGAAACATCATTACCCCATGTAAATGTATGGTTACGCAAGTGGTATACTGTTACTCCATGTACAAACAGAAACAACATGTATCCCATTTGTTTACTTTAAAAATAGATTTAAAAAATAAAAAATAAATAATATAAATCACAGAAGACCAAAGTTCAGGAGGAATTGTCTTTCTGAATTATCTGTAGACTGTAGAATGAGGGCACAACATTGCTAAGGGGCCTCCAACCCTGTCTGCTTGATCATGGGAAAGAAGGTTTGAGCTGGAATGTGCCACAGACTTGCAAACATGGGAAGGGAATCATGATTTCAGGGGAGCAGTATCTGAAACCAGTGGAATATTACATTTTTTTTCCTGTAGGAGAGGTATCTGCTGCCTTCCCAGCCCTGGCATGCATATTCCAGCTCTCCTGCTCAGGGGGCTTCAGCCATTCCCATCTGCCACATTTTGCCCTGGGAGACACTGAATCACCTGGCTGGGTGACACTCACCTCGTGCCTGGCACACAGGGTGGCACAGGTTTTCTCCCCCATTTCTTAGGTACTCTTTTATTTCAGAATAGGACAGGGGACCAAGAGCATGTTGATTTTGGAAAGAAATGTAAGTACATGAACACTAAATAATCCAGCATATGAAATATTTTTCTAAGCAAGTGTAAGGAAAGTCAAGAAACAAATGTAACTTTATTTTTTAAATTATTCATTTTTTCTAATAAGTTATACATTACAATAGAATGCATTTGGACACCTCGTACACAAATGGGGCACAATTTCTCATTCCTTCAAAAATGTTAGAAATGAGAAAATATAAATGAGTAGAAGTGTCCATGAATCATTCAGATTATAACTAAACAGAAAAGAAAAAAGGAAAAAAATCTCAATGATAAGTTACAGCACTGTTGCCACTGTAGTTTAGAACATTCTCCATTTTCCATCTTAGTGTGTTAGGTGGGATGCCCCTGAGTGTGATGCCTGCTGCACCCTCAGGGTGGGCTTGCTGGAGTGAGAGAGGAAATTCTACAGGTGAAAATCCTGGATGGGACATGTCGGCTCAGTTAGTCTCCGGGTTCTTCCTTGAATGGTAATTTGTCAGGAGATTTTTGATCTGGTCACCTCCCAGGCCCATCAATTGCTAGTCCATGCTTGATGACAGCACTCCAGGGATCTCCCTTAGGTTCCAAACATTTGATGGAGAGCTGATTCTTAATTCCCTCCATCAGATAAAGACCTCACATTTCCTGTTCTGTTGGATTCAGTCTCCAAATTCAATAACCCCTGCCCATTCCCTTTTACATTGCTAGCCAGATGCATCTCTCCCAGACCACCCTGCAAGCAGCAGGATTGAAAAAAGTGGGGCAGAGTTGAGAGGCATTCCAAGACAAGTATTCCCATGTGTAAACCACTCTCCACATTTGATTTTCTCCTGTTCACTTAGGCCCACACTATGTCATGCAGTGTGGGTTTGCCAGGAATTGGCTGCCCAGCTGCCATCCTGCACCTCTCTACAAAGTGTTTCCTTCCTCTGTGTTCTGCAGTCTGCAAGAAGGGAGTGATACAGCTTCTATTCTGCGGAAGAATATGGTAAGGTATCTTTTTTTTGAGACATTATATATGTATTTATTTATTTATGTTTGTTTCTTTTTTATTTTTACTCATTATTTTAATTTTTATTTTTACAGACTGCATTTATATTCATTGTACACAAATGAGGTACAACTTTTCATTTTTATGGTTGTTCACAATGTAGATTCACACCATTCATGTAATCATACGTATACATAGGGTAATACAGTCTCAGTAAACCATCTTTCCTTCCCCCATCCCCTCCCACCCCATTTTCCTCTACACCATCTAAAATTACTCCATTCCACTAATACCTCTCCATCACCCCATCCCGTTATGTATCATCATCCACTTATCAGAGAGAACATTCGACCTTTGGTTTTTTGAGCTTGGCTTATATCACTTAGCATGATAGTCTCCAACTCCATCCATTTACCAGCAAGAGCCATAATTTTGTTCTTCTTTATGGTTGAATAATATTCCATTGTGTATGTATACAACCGTTCTGTATTCATTCATCAACTTAAGGGCATCTATGTTGGTTCCACAATCTAGATATTGTGAATTGAGCAGCTATGAACATTGATGTGGCTGCATCACTGTAATGTGCTGATTTTCAGTCCTTTAGGTATAGGCCAAGGTGTGGGATGACTGTGTCAAATGATGTGTTCATTCCAAGATTTCTGAGGAATCTCCATACTGCTTTCCATAGTAGATGAACCAATTTGCAACTCCACCAGCAATGTGAGTGTGACTTTTTCCGCACATCCTCGCCAACACTTAATATTGCATGTGATCTTGGTAATAGCCATTCTAATTAGAGTTAGATGAACTCTTAGGGCGGTTTTAATTTGCATTTCTCTAATTACTAGGGATGATGTGCACTTTTTCATGTATTTGTTGATCACCTGTATATCTTCATCTGTGAAGTGTCTGCCCATTTCCTTAGCCCATTTATTGACTGGGTTCTTTGTATATTGGGTGTAAAGTTTTTTAAGTTCTTTATAAATTTTGGAGATTAGTGCTGTGTCTCAAGTGTATGTGGAAAAGATTTTCTCCCACTCTTTAGGCTCTCTTTTCACATTATTCTTTGCTGAGAAAAAGGCTTTTAGTTTGAATCCATCCCATTTATTGATTCTTGCTTTTATTTCTTGTGCTTGGGGAGTCTTGATAAAGAAGTCTGATCCAAAGCCAACATGATGAAGATTCAGGCCCACTGTTTCTTCTATTTGGTGAAAGGTCTCAGATCTAATTCCTAGATTCTTGATACATTTGAGTTGAGTTTTGTACAAGGTGAGATGGGTTTAATTTCATTTTACTGTATATAAATGAGGAAAACTACTGTGCTCACAATAGTCTCAAAAAATACTTGGGAATCAATATAACAAAAATGGTGACAGATCTCTGCAATGAAAATTACAGAACATTACAAAGAAATTCAGGAAGGCCTTAGAAGTTGGAAAGATCTCCCGTGTTCTTGGGGAGATATATTATCAAAATGACCATACCTCCAAAGGCACTATATGGATATAATGCAATTCCAATTAAAATCTAAATAACATTCCTCATAAAAATAGAGAAAGAAATCATGAAATTCATCAGGAAGAACAAAAGATGCAGAATATCCAAAGCAATTCTGGGCAGGAAAAGTGATGCGGGAGCTATCACAATACCAGAACTTAAACTCTACTATAGAGAACAGTAACAACAATGGCATGGTATTGGCACCAAAACAGACATGTAGACCAATGGTACAGAACAGAAGACACAGAGACAAACCTACATAAGTACATAAGGACAGAAAAAGGTGCCAAAAACAAACAATGGAGAAAAGATAGCTTCTTCAACAAATGGTACAGTAATTTTATTCTCTGATCTCTCCAGACCTCATGTCAGATAACATTGATTTCAAGCCATAGTTCACCAGAAGGGACCAAGAAGGACATATCATAGTGCTTAAAGGAATTATACATTAACCACACATAGGAATCATAAATATTTATGCCCCAAACAATAAAGCATCTATGTACATCAAACAAATCCTTCACAAATTCAAGAATGAAATTGACCACAATAAAAAAATGGGTGATTTTAACACATCTCTCTAGCACTGGATAGACTCTCCAAACAAAAACTAAAGATAGAAAGTATAGAACTAAATAATGTAATTAATAACTTTGAATTAACAGACATATATAGAGTGTTTCATCCATCAATGATTGAATATACTTCCTTCTCAGGAGCATACAGATCCTTCTCTAAAATAGACCAAATCTTAGGCCACAAAGTAAATTTTAGCAAATACAAAATTATAGGGATAATACTATGCATTCTATCAGATCATAGAGGAATGAAACTAGAAATCAACAATAAAATAAAAATAGAGGTTACTCTAAAGTCTAGAGACTAAGTAATACACTATTAAATGATCAATGAATATCAGAAGAAATCAGGGATGAATTAAACAACACTCAGAGGTAAATGAGAATATAGATGCAACATGTGAAAATCTTCATGACACTATGAAGGCAGTTCTAAGAAGAAAGTTGATTGCACTGAGCTCCTTTATTAAAAGAATAGAAAATCACCAAATAAATAACCTAACATTGCATCTCAAAGGCTTGTAGTTCATGGGCTTCCATATTGTACCAGGTCTCATAAATCTTCATAAAAATATGTAAAAATTGCTAAGGAAACAAATATTCATTTTTATTGTTCCTTTCAAAGGAAATGTATGCCTTTAAATTCTCCATTAAACAGGATGAAGGATGATCACCATGTTCCCCACAGAGTGGAGTCTAGTTCAGACTCTGCCTTAGCTTCAAGTATGTTCTATCTGCCTGCTATTATCTCATCCAAGCCTACAGATCTGCCTCTGTTTTTCCATTTTTTTAGTGTTTGCTTTCCTGTGATACAGAGCTTGAATCCAGAAATTTTCAGAATGGAAATCATGGAGTACATGGGCAGTAACATCAGGAAACAAGGTGATCCACATGAGAATGGAGTGGAAATGAGGACATTGTATTGGGAAGAACATCAGAGCCACAGGAGGTACTGGGACACTCTCACCCCAGAATCCAGGCATCACAACATGTGGAATGTGTATGAGATCATTTGAACTTCAGATCAAATGAGAAGTTGTGTTGGATAAATGATTGGCACAAACTTTCTTTTTCAAGGGAACTTGGAGGAACTCTTGAGCCCCACTCTCCCCAGGTGACTATTATCCAGAACAGAATCCAATCAAGGGTCAGATGAAATGTTCCACTGGGTCTCCACAGTCCTGTGCTCACCAGTGGGATCTTGTCACCTTTCTAGAGACACTAAAATTACAGGCTGTGGAGAGATGAGCTCACAGCAACCTTTTCTTAAAACTCACAGTTTATTCTCAGGCTCACCAATTGTCCATATCCAAGCAGGGGTCTCTCAGTACCACAGTTGTAATGAGGGACTGTGTGGGGTTTCTAGGATGGAAGGGAGCAAATTGGGTCCTTTAGTTATGTTTTTCATGGCTTGAGAAGAAACATCCAGCTCTAACCACTCTACTCAGCCCAGACAACAGTGCTCTTTAAAAATGCCATGTGAGAAGTTTTCCAAAATTATGTCATCCACTAAATTAGAGACAGAAAATTAGTCAGTATTTTCCATGGGAAATGTCAATTATTTCATATTTCTGTTTAATTTTCATCAGACAACTATAGCAGTATTCAAGTTATGTATTCTTTCTATGCTCTCATCTTTCCCTGCCACTTTTTATTAAAAATACTGTTTTGCTTCCCTTATCTTCTTGAAAAAACAGAACTATTATTGATATTGAGGAATTAAAAATAATTTGACATACTCCAAAAGCTAATAAGGGTAACCTCACATTGCCGCAAGCATCTATTTTAGATTCTCATAATTCTTTCTTGTCCTACTTTTAAAAAATTGAATTTCATGCTTCCAGTCCAATGCATGTGCACTGCCAACTACCACATTTCAAGGGAGAAGGCAGTGATCCTGATGAAATCTTCCCCTAAAATATTATAAAGATAAGAGAACCTGATGGTGGATACCTTTTCCATGTCCCAAAAGACCCTGAAATATAATTTGCAATAGCTCAGTGGGAAGAACATTTAACTCCATTAATCTTTTCTTTTTCTTATTCATTTGAAAAATTTCCTTCACAATTCCATAATAATAAATGTTTCTGAAAAGCATTTAGTTAGGAAGAATACTTGGAGAATTTGGACCTCACCTGTTCAGTTCTGTGTGCTCAAGTTATATTTTTTTAAGTACATCTTCTCATGCACATGCATTTACAGAAAAGCCACATAAAACTATCTCATTTTCTTCTTTCCAAAGCAATTTGGACTTGACTGATGTCACTATTCAGTTGATCATGGAAACAGACACTGATGAAGGTATGTTTTGGTTTCTCATTAAGAAAAGTTTAGTGTCTGTGATGAAGCTGCTTTGGAGTTTCCTGTTGATGTTAGAAAAGTAATCTTTCTTCTCATGTTTCTGAATACAGGCTTTAAATTATTGTTAGTGTCTTACTGGCAGTGTGAACTCTGAGCTGCACTTAGATTTCCAATTTAAAAACAAATGGACTATTTTCAGGTAGATTTGTCAGGAATACTTGTCTTTTGTTTGTTCATACCTTTTCCAGCTTTCCTCCTACATATTCTGGGTGCTTGTATTTTTCCCGAGGCTCTGCATGAAGCATGGTAATGGTTGGAGATGGCTCTGTACTCCCAGATGTGGAAGCAGCTTATCCCTAGTTTCTTCATAGTTTCCCCGCTAGAACTGTGCCACAAAGTAAGAGCTTGCTGCCAGAACTCATTTGTCTATTTTACCTTAGCAGACAGAAGGCCATGTAAGCAGTAGTGAGGTTTAACTGTGGGCCATGAGAAAACAAAGTATGCTCCTTTGTTGTTGTTATTGTCATTATTATTTTAGTAACCAGGAATTGAACCCAGAGGTGCATATACAATGAACCCCATCTTCACCCTTTTTATGTTGTATTTAGAGACATGTTCTTGCTACATAACTTAGAGTCTTGCTAAGTTGTGGAGGCTGGCCTTGAACTTGAGATCCTGCAGCCCATCCTCCCAAATAAGTGGGATTTTCCTAGTATCTATTTTTCACATCTATATGCTCCTGAACTACTTAAACCTTAAGTCTTTGCTTCTAAGATGATATTATGGTTCAATATATGAAAACACAAATTAAATCTTAATTATTACATATCTGAGTAAATACATACATTGCCCAGGAAAACATTCTGCCAGTAAATTAACATAAAATTTTGTAGAATGTAGGGTGGGTGCACAGCTCAGTTGTACAGAACATTTCTAGAATATGTGTGGTCCTGGACTTGATCCTCAGTACTGCAAGGAAAGAGAATCCAGTATCAAATTTATACATGGACATCTTGAGTCTGGAGAAATACCAGTACTTTCTGAAAGGAGCGAAGAATACCTGGCATCCTAGAAGATTCATATTGCAAGGTTAGGTTGGATATTTATCCTTTAATTAACAGTTTAAAATGGAGTAAACCTGAAACTATTTTAATTATAATTCTGTTTACCAAAATGATTTCATATATTTAACTAAAAAATCCAAGTGTATTCCTGCTATTATTTAATAACTGAAATTGGCTCCCATAGGACAAATTCTGACCTGATTAAAAAATAATTAAAATTATAACTGTATAGGTGGATTCAAATAGTTCCACAGTTCCATCACATTTCTCTGAACAGGAACTGCCAACAGAATCTAATATTCTGGTAATTTTTAACCTCTGTGAAATTGGCATAGAATTGACCAGTTAATAAGAGAACTCTATGAAGTATATCAACTTATGTCAATAAGGATCTGCACAATTTTGAAAATAGAACAATTCAATAGTGCCCATTCTTAGCAGGAAGACTTCCATGTTTGGCACATAAGCTTCATCCTTTTTAAATCACTGTGTCTTCAGCACATACATAATAAGACTCCTGACTATGTAGATGAGATGAACCCAGAGCTCAGGACGTGGGCTTCTCAAGGTTGCATGCTTATCCTTTACATGCAAGATCATATAGGTACATTCAAGCCATCTGACTTCAGAGATTGCAATTCTTAGCATTTTCTCTGTGAATACATTAACAAAAGTACATGTGTTCATGAACAAAAGAGAATAAAGGTAACACAAAACCAATGTAAATATGCATTGTCTAAGATATTGATTATTTTGGGGGGATTTTATTTCCAAAGAAATCCCAATGATTTTAATTTACCAAAAATACACAGTCCTTACTATATTCCTGGAATGTAATCAAGATAATGGTCAGCATGAAAACAAGAAATCACTCTTGCAGTAAGACCTCACCATGAGAAATGCAAGGTCATAACAGGGAAAATTTTCTAAACAGTGTGGTAATTTTTAATTTAGAGTGGAAAATTTTGTACTTTTTATCAAGGATAATCCAGCCATGATTTGAAATGATGGGGAAAGTGTGAGAGAGGCAGGCTTCCAAAGGGTGCCAGGGAACCTTTAGTATTGGAGGGGGAAATGGGCATTGGGACAGGTCCACAAGTTTTTCTCATGGACTACTATTGGCTGAATTGGATGAAACTTAATATTTATGATAATGATTTTCCTTACTTTTCTTCTCAAATATGTATCCCATGATTCCTTACTCCCAAAGATGGGAAAATACAAAAATTACATGACATTATTAATGAAAGAAATGCCTTTTACTCTGAAGTTGGAATTGGGATCTTGGCCAACATCATCCTTTTTCTGTTCCATCTCATCAAGTTTCTCTTTGACAGAAGGCTCAAGAACACTGATATGATCACTGGTCTCTTGGCCCTAATCCACTTGCTGATGCTGCTTGCCATGGGGTTCATAGCTACAGATACTTTTACATCTCAGCAGAGGCTTTGGGATGACATCACATGTAAATCACTGATCTACTTGTACAAGTTTTTGAGGGGCTTCTCCATGTGTGCTGCCTGCCTGCTGAGTGTCCTCCAGGCCATCACCCTCAGCCCCAGAAGCTCCTGTTTGGCAAAGTTCAAGTATCAATCCCCACCTGAAAGCTTGAGTTCCTTTTTTTCCTGTTGCTTTTTTATACATCCTTTAGTACTCACTTCTCAATATCTGTGGTTGCAAATTCCAATGTGACCTCACACAGCCTGATATTTCTCAATGATTTCTGCACTATATTACCCATGAGTTACTTGCTGAGGCATGCATTTTCCTTACTGGGTATATTTCGGGATGTCTTTCTTTTAGGGCTCATGGTGCTCTTGAGTGGATACATGGTGACCCTGCTGTGCAGGCATAGGAGGCAGTGCCAGCACCTTCACAGCACCAGCCTGTCTCCAAAAGCCTCGCCAGAACAGAGGGCCACCAGGACCATCCTGCTACTGATGGGCTTCTTTGTGCTCATGTACTGTTTGGACTTCATTTGTCTCCTCCTCTAGAACTCTATGGAACAATAACCCTGTTTGTTGTTCTATCCAGATGATGGTGTCCAATGGCTATGCCACAATCAGTCCCTTGGTTTTCATCTGTACTGAAAAACAAAGTGCTAACTTTGTGAAATGCTTATGGTGGGAGAGGAGTAAATGTTCAATCTTTGCAGATGGATAAATTATCTGAATTCACCACTGCACAGCTTTGATACAATTAATCATGGAGTAGTGCATATGGATTGTGTTGAATGAGTAGATGAAGTGGGGTATTTTAAATGATTATTTTGAAATCTGTGAATGAGAAATACATCTCAGATTATTATCCAAATGGCTCCAAGACAAACTAGGAATTTCATATTTCTGATTTATGATTCAAAGGGAACCCTGAAAGGCAAATATCACTTACATTATGGGTATTAGTCCTTATGTGAGAGATTGGAATAATGCCTAATAAATCAATAGTCTCAGTAACTTCTGTTATGCCTAATAGAATGTAAATATCTCATAATACATTGTTCAAGTGTACTTTTATGAATATAACAAAAAATTGGATAGAGGGACACAAATTACCATTTGAAACAATTGGTCATGGAAATAGTCTCATATCCATAAGCATATGAACGTGTAGACATGTGATCTGGATATATCTCAGCAATAAATAGGAAGGAGATTCTGATGCAAAGGTAACCACAGATTAATCTTCAAGTTATAATGCCAAGTGAACCATCATTTACAATAGAATCAATACTGTATAAATCAATACTTAAAGGGTGAAACTTGTGGTAGTATGAATTATAAAGACAATATAGCATATTCCAGTAGTTAAGGAAGAAGTGCATTTGGGAATTCTTGTTTGATGGATACAGAGATAGAGTAGGAAGTAGAAAAAGTGGGGAGAGAGTGGAGATTATGCATGTAGTCAAATTTGAATGTCCTTAATTCACTGATCTGTTCTCTTAAGCATGGTTAAATTGTCAATTTTATCTTTTCTGTATTTAACCATAATAAAATGTTTCAATAACCTCGTAGTCAATGATGAGAAAAACATTCCCTGAAATCACAAAGACAAGAGAAATGTTTCTCAAAGTGCCAAAATAGAATTTTGCAATCATTTGATAATCTTTCTGCAAAACTGTGCCAAACTACCCATGCACAGTGACTTAATCCTAGCAGCTAGGGAGACAGAGGCAGGGGAAGCATTTCTAAAAGTCAGCTTCAACATCTTAGTGAGGCACTGCGCAACTTAGCAAAACTCTGTCTCTAAATAAAGTTTGGAAAAGAGCTGGGGGTGGGACTTAGAGGTTAAGAGTTCATCAATGGCCTTACAAAACATGCAAATCACCTACAACTCCATTCTCATGTCAAGTACTACTAACCAAAAGGGATAAGGTCTCACAGCAGCCCCATGAATGCCACAAACACTTAAAGTCTTTGCTGCTGCAAATCCTGCAGGTACCCAAGTCCTGAGAAGTTTAGGGAGCTGCTAGGTACTCTACAACACTGCAATAACACAGAACAGAAGCCCAGCCATTGAAGTCCTCCCTCCACCCACAATGATGCTAAGTGCATAAAGGAGGGCAAATGGAAGGTCCTGGGAAATGAGAATGGGTATGTTTTGTTATGTGCACATATGATTGTGGCATCAGCAATCCTTCTATTATATAATCATTATATAATTATAATATATTATATAACATATTATATAATTATATTATATATTTTATTATATAATTATGATGCACCTATAAAAATACTGATGGATTCATCACCACCAGATGAGTTTCAGAAGAAATGCTTAAAACTCTTAAGTCTAGAAGTAAAGGAATGATAGTAATCACCATGAAAACATAAAATCGGGTGTTTGCTGCATTAGGAGTTGCCTTTTCTATTTCCTTTCCTTTACAGGGGGAGACAGAGATCAGGGTCAAGTTTCAATCTTCCTTATATGAACATCCAGTTTACCAATCACCAGTCATTGACAAGACTGTCCTCTCAACTATGGATGTCTAGCAGTCTTTTTGTGAATATATTGGCTATAGATTATAGAAACACAGATTTATTTTCATTATCTCCACTGTGATATAAGGTATAAAATCCCATATAAAAATAGGCAAAGAGATATAATATATATATATATGTATTGTGTGAGTGTTTATATATATATATATACAAAAGTAAGTATAGAAATATATGTATGGCATAAATCATACATATGCACATATATATTTTGTATACATATACATATATATTTTGTATATATTTAATATATACATGTGTATATATACATATATTTACACACATAACATATATACATATATATTTACATGTATATATGTGTAAGTTTGTGACTGTTTATGCCAATACCATGTTGCTGGTGAACTAAATGCAGACCTGAAAATAGGAATCTAATAGAACAAAAGAGGAATAACCTTTGAGAATATTTCAACAGTAAAGTTACTACTATTCAAGATCACACCCATGAATATGGGAAACAAAAGCCAAAAGAGTGCACAGGGATGAGATCCAAGTCCAAAGCTTCTACACAACAAAGGAAACAATCCACAGAGTGAAGTGACAGCCTACAGAATGGAGGAAGTTATTGGGGAACAATTCATTTGGTAAAGGATTAATATCTGAATGATAATGACCACGTAAACAACAACAAAAAGTCATTCAACTGAAAAGTAGGCAAATGATTGAAACACTGAACAAGTATAATTTAACTGTTCAATATTTTTAGTCATCAAGGAAATGAAATCAATATCCCAATGATTTGTAATCTTGTTCTAGTAGCACAGTTATTATGCAAACAAACTATTAAATCCTGGTGAAGATGTGGAGGATAAAACAAACTCTCATAGTGAGTGGGAATATAAATCAGTACAACCATTAGGAAGAGTAGTATGCAAGGTTTTCAAAAAAAATTAAGTAGATCCACCAAATGATCCAACGATCTCATTTCTGGGTATATCCCAAAGGAATGAAATCATACATGCATGCCAATATTTATTGTAGCAGTATACAAAACAGCTGAGATTTAAAAACCAGGTACCAGTCAACAGAACAGATGAATGCTTGAGATTCACACACACTGGAATTTTATCCACCATAAATAAGAATGAATTGCTGTTATGTGAAGAAAAATTAAAGGAAATGCAGGACCTTGTTAAGTAAAATACACCAGACACAGTAAGACAGGTACTACCTCTCCTCTCTCCTAGGTAGATAATAGAGTCAAAAGTCAACCTGAATGTGACACTGCAATTAATAGAGGTTGAGAAAGAGTGGGGGATATATTAACAGAGACTAGATTTGATTAGTGACTTCTGCACACATACATGGAAATGTCACACTGAACACAATCAATATGTATTATTAATATATGGTAATAAAATAACTTGAAATCACAAGAAATTTAATAACTCATTGGTGCAGTAATACACAAATGATTAAAGAATCAAACCACATCACTATAGAAAACCAACAACCCGAAGAATATGTAAGAGATAAAGAAAGTAACAAAGGGTATACAAGAATGGACAAAGAATATAAAACCAGAAAACAATTAAATGGGAATATAAGTTCTTATGTATATCAATAATAACCTGGAATGTAAATTTCTCAATAAAAAGACAGACTATAACATATTATACTAGACTCTTGTCTATACATACATACTTTCCTAATACAAATTCTGAGTTATGTGCAAATATTTTGTATTTTCTTGTTATTATAAACACCTTGGTGATAACATGCACATAGAAAAGTGTAAAACCAAATGTACCACCCTATGAATAAAATATACCCGACTCAGAAAAACAAGTACCATGTGTCCTCTCTCCTATGGAGATGTTAAAGAAAAAAGTCAAAATTCAAATTGAATATGTAACAGAAGTTAAAAGAGATTGAGAAATATTTGCTGATACCCCAGAAGCACAGTGTCTATGTCCCTTTGCATCCCTGTAAAATTTCCACTGCTCCATGAGGTTGTGACTGGAGTCACTGGCCCCATATTTCTAGCAATATTAGTGCCCAAAATCAGGTTCCATACATCGTCTAGTAGGCAGAGGGGACCACATCCACATAGACCCGCTGCCTTTCTGTAGCAGTCTCAATTGGAGGAGGAATCAAGATTTCTGAGCCAAATCAGATGCAAAATGAAAAGCAGATCTGCAGAACAAGGAAAGAGACCAAGTGAGCAAGGGCCCCAGGTAACTCCAGGTAACTCCATGCACAGATCAAGGTAGGAAAAATGTATTCTCCAGAATGAAGTACTTCCTTGGTGGTCTGGGCATCCTGGAGATTGTGAGTATGACAGACATGAGTGCAAGAAATCTCCAAAAAGGGGGATTGAGCCTCTAAATAAAACAACAACAACAACAACAACAAATTGATCTAGAGAAAGAGGATGCCAGCAGGGAAATAGAAACCCAAATTCCCACAGAAAGCCCTCTGGGATTTTGTTAAAATATTAGAAACATAGTCCTAGGATAAAAGGGAAAAAGAAAGCAAACACAAAAAATACTGTTTGATTTGGAATCATTGAACATGCAGGGAGTTGGAGGTATACAAATAATCTCCAGGAAAAATTCAAAACCTATGGACAGGGAAGGAAAATGGAAAACACAGGCCCTCCCCATGTCTGAGTCATACCATAAGAATCTGTGAAGGGTTCATTTTATTTTCTAAAGTGTTAAATCCGATACTTTTTTTCCCCTTCTATCTGTAGGTATTTAATACCTGGTAAAAAGTTAAAAAATCTTTGTTTCCAGTCCATTCTATGTATATCTGTGCACCTCTGAGTATTGTATGTTGTGTCTATATATGTAGTTGTGTCTATAACATACACGCTACCAAAATTAGCATATAGATAAATGAGTGTTTAGAAATTTTAAAGCAGAGAATGGATCCAAATGCCTTTCAGTTTATGTGTCTTTAAGTGGTTAAATAATTATGAGTAAAGATGTCTTTAAGATTACTAACCCACACTTTTCTTGGCCACTTGTCAATCAAGAGATCATTGATTTCTATAAAATATTTAAAGTACAATGTCCTCTGCCTTTAAGGATTTTTCTTTGGCAGGAATTACTGACTTAAATTGTCAACTAGACCTATTTGATACCTGGTTTTTCCTGGGTAACCTAGGTTAAAAATATGTAAATGAGTTTTAACATAAATGCAATTATTCTTCTTAAATGTGTTTTCATAAGTTGTTGGTGAATGGGAAAACAGTAAGATTGCTTTGTTTCTGGGACTCTGCTGAAAACAAGGTTACTAAGACTTAAAATCTAAAAGGTATAATCTTAATTGTGAAAGTACAGTAGTTCCAGTTGTGCTTTAAGTACTGTAAAACAAAGTAATAAAACTTATTAAAAATTAGAAATCTGTATAAATCCAGATATTTTTAATGATTGTTTCTGAATGGAAATTTAAGAAAGAGTCTCACACTGGAAAAGAAGTACAAGAAAGTGCAGCTATGAAAATATACTTTAGTATGGAAAAGTAGAAAGCATGGTAAAGTAATATTCTTATGCTGAGTTCCAAGATGAAAAAGAGGACATTCTACAAAAGAAGTTGTAGAAAACCTAAGAAAGTTACCAAAGGATTGTCAAAAGTAAATCTTAATAAGTTCATATATGGGATTAGTTAACTTAATCAGCAGAGAATTATGCAAGTTTCTTGTTCTTAACCTGCAATATACTAATTCACTATGTTTAGAAACAATGGCACCTTAAAATGATAATCAGCATTTCACCATCAAGGTAATTTCCTGGCACTCAGTGCCGGAGCCAGGAGTCTGCGGCCGCCACCATGTCCCACCAGACCGGCATCCAAGCAAGTGAAGATGTTAAAGATATCTTTGCCAGAGCCAGAAATGGAAAATACAGACTTCTGAAAATATCTATTGAAAATGAGCAACTTGTATTTGGATCATGTAGTCAACCTTCAAATTCTTGGGATAAGGATTATGATTCCTTTATTTTACCTCTGTTGGAGGACAAGCAGCCATGCTATATATTATTCAGGTTAGATTCTCAGAATGCCCAAAGATATGAATGGATATTCATTGCATGGTCTCCAGATCATTCTCATGTTTGGCAAAAAATGTTATGTGCAGCAACAAGAGCAACTTTGAAAAAGGAGTTTGGAGGTGGCCACATTAAAGATGAAGTATTTGGAACAGTAAAGGAAGATGTGTCATTACATGGGTATAAAAAATACTTGCTGTCACAATCTTCCCCTGCCCCACTGACTGCAGTTGAGGAGGAATTATGACAGATTAAAATTAATGAGGTACAAACTGATGTGGGAGTGGACACTAAGCATCAAACACTACAAGGAGTAGCATTTCCTATTTCTTGAGAAGCTTTTCAGGCTTTGGAAAAACTGAACAACAGACAGCTCAACTGTGTGCAGTTGGAAATAGATATAAAAAATGAATTTATAATTTTGGTCAATACAACAAATACAGAACTGAAAGATTTGCCAAAGAGAATTCCCAAGGATTTAGCACGTTATCATTTCTTCCTGTATAAACATTCCCATGAAGGAGACTACTTAGAGTCCATAGTTTTTATTTATTCAATGCCTGGATATACATGCAGTATAAGAGAATGGATGCTATATTTTAGCTGTAAGAGTCCTCTGCTAGAAATTATCGAAAGACAGGTACAAATGGATATAATCAGAAAGATCAAGATAGACAATGGGGATGATTTGACTGCAGATTTCCTTTATGAGGAAGTACATCCCAAACAGCATGCACATAAGCAAAGTTTTGCAAAACCAAAAGGTCCAGCAGGAAAAAGAGGAATTCGAAGACTAATTAGGGGTCCAGTTGAAACAGAAGCCACTACTGATTAAAATTGTTGTATTAAACATTTCAATACTAGTTTTTTAAAAGTACAGCTTTTAGTACGAGAGAACTGAAATCATTCCATGTTGATAAATAATGAGAAAAATTGTACTTTTTGAAAAAAATAGCAATTTTTACTTCTGTGTGTTTTTAAAATTAACGTTATAGCAGACCCATGATTTCTATTTTTGAATTAAAGCTAGAAAATATTTCAACCTAGTAATGTTTAATTTTGCCACACTGTTTTCATAGACTATTGATTCCACACTTTCACATAATTCTTAAAATTTTATATAGATGGGCCAGTTTCCAGAAAGTCTGATGTCTTAAAGTGGGATCTACTTATATTATTCTTTGGTGAGACATCTGAATTTTTTTTTAGGGGAAGCAGAAAGACCTTAAAATATTCATACTACTTGATAAGTACTTAAGGACCAGGTTAGATTATTTTCTAAGATGAAAATTTAGTATGTCTAGGAAAACATAGAAAGTTGCTTACTTCAAGGAGCAGTGCTGACAGACTGTGATCATGTCTGCAACTTTTAGAAACAGTGCTTTACTGCAGCAGTCTTTTCTATTTGACTTTTTGTTTTTTTAATGGCATTAAAATTTCCGAAGATCAGCTCACTCTGAAACTTTAAGGGTACTAGATGTTTTCTATATTGCAGTATCTCTGATAATATCAAAAGACTTTAAAAACTTTAGTAAGTTCTCTTTTTAGTGCTTTAAAAAAATCTATTTTCAAAGTGATTTATTTCATTATAAGTACTGTGAAGCCAAAATGTTAATGTGCAGATTGAAATTTAAATTAATGTAATTCAAAATGTATACCAAACTAAAAGTAAAATATGTTGAAAATTGTTTAAACTTTTTTTTCTCTAAAACCATGTAATTATAGGCAGTTTATGTTCTATATCACTTTCAAGCAAATATTTAGATACAAAAGTGGTTTGAAGTTCTAGAGGTTAATAACACAGATAAACAATTAGCTTAATTTTGTTTCAATGAGTATCTTATTTCAAAACACATTGAACTGTTCTCTAAATCTTTGCATTTCCATTTATAATCTAGAGAGATTTTTAGCCTCATATTTCTTTGATACTTGAAATAGAGGGAGCTAGAACACTTCATATTTAATCTGTTAAACCTGCTGCAGAGCCATAACTTTGAGGAGTTTTCAAAATGAACTGTGGGTATTCAGAATTTGGAATTTCTTGACCTAAATTTCATGCTGCGTAAAACATCAGAAATGCACATTTCACAGAATAAAATATGAAGCACTCATTGCTAAACCTTATTATCTAAGATAATACATGCACCTTTCAGAAATTCAGTGTGTGTTTAAGTAAAACATATAAGAATAATTATGGGTTGAAAGATTTTAAAATAGATTAAAGAGTACTTGTGTGGGGCAAGTACTCTTTAATCTATGCAAAATAGTTGACAGTAATATTGCACTTGTTTACTAAAGATACACTTTTAAGTTGTTCCATGGGTGTACCAGTAGACAAACATACAGAAATTATTGTAGTAAGAATCTGGAAGCTATGTTGCAGACCATAGCTGATGCTGTCATTTTTCAATCAGGAAGAATATTACCTGTCATAAAGATATAAAATAATTTAGTAGTGAATGTTTTTCTGTACCATCCATGTGCAATTATACTCTAAATTCTGCTACACTACATGAAAGTAAATGGACATTCCAGAATATAGATGTGATTATATGATCTTTAATTATTATGAAATCAATGATTGCTGAGAAAAAAAAGATAATTTCCTGTGTCTGCTAAATTTTTTATATAAAAATTTAAACCTTATTTTATACTTGGTGTTAAACTTCAATGATAATTACTAAACTTAGTTAATAAGGACATCAATGACCCTAACCATTACTGATATCTTTGTATATGAGATGAATTACACAAGCCTTTTAAAATGTAATGTTCAGGAGAACATTTTACCAAGTTGGTGTTCTTCAAGCTAAAATTGTTTTTAACAATAGTCTAATCAGAATTATAGAGAGAATAAACAATTCATTATAGATTATTATTATTACAAGAACTAATCAAATTGCTTTTTATGTCATTTAACATTTTTTAACTGGATAAAGGTAGTCTGCTATCATGTATTTATTTTGATATATATATATATATTTGTTAAATATGATTTTGCATTAACTCTTTAAACTGAATTGGAAATTTAAATGCATTTTTAGGATAAGCAGAATCTTATTTGTTGATGTTTAGAGCTCTCCTTTTCTAAATAAATATTTGTTACATTTTTATCATTTGTTCTATTTAGTTATAAAAGAGAGCAGATTGCATTTTGATTCACTGGACACAAATGGAGTACAACTTTTCATTTCTGTGGTCATACACAATGTATAGTCATACCATTCCTGTAATCATACATATACACAGGGTCAAGAGGTTTATCTCATTCCACCATCTTTATTTCCCCCACACCAACCTCTCCCCTCATTTCCTCTACACAATGCAACTTCCCTCCATTCTTCCCTTACAACCCCCTCCCTCATTATGTGTCAGCATTCACTTATCAATGAAAACATTTGGTCTTTGACTTTTGGAGATTAACTTAATTCACTTAGCATTAAATTCTCCAACTCCATCCATTTACCGGCAAGTACCATAATTTTATTCTTCTTTAAGGCTGAGTAATAAACCATTGTGTATATTTACCACAGTCTCTTTATCCATTCATCTATTGAAGGGCAACTAGGTTGGTTCTACAATATAGCTATTGTGAATTGAGCTTCTGTAAACATTGACATGGCTGCATGAATGAAGGATGTTGATTTTATGTCCTTTTGGTATAAACCAAGGAGTGGGCAGCTGGGTCAAATGGTAGGTTCATTCCAAGTTTTCTGAGAAATCTTCATACTGCTTTCCAAACTGGTTGTACCAGTCTGCAGCTCCACCAACAATGTATGAGGGTACTTTTCCCTACATTCTCACCAACACTTATTACTTGTATTCTTGATAATTGCAATTCTGACTAGAGTAAAAAGAAACTTTTTATGTGTTTTGATTTGCATTTTTCAGATTGCAAGAGATGGTGAACAGTTTTTCATTATGTTTGTTAATCAATTATACTTCTTTGAAGTGTCTGTTTAGTTCCCTGGCCCATTTATTGATTGGGTTATTTGTTTTCTTGGTGTTAAGTTTTTTGAGTTCTTTATATATCCTGGAGATTACCGTGGATCTCTCTTAGTCTTTCTGTTTCAGGCATGTTTCAGATGTAATGTTATATTATGTTTATGGATCTTTAGATAGATTCAGGAAATAATATGGGAGAATATTGTAATGTGATATATAAGTAAAAAGCTTTAGAAATAAAGCTCATTACCTAAATTTGTCTTGGCCTCACCTCACCTGAGTTAAGGCTCTGCCTCTCAGACTGTTCCATGTTAGGATGGCTACAAAGAAGATCACAATTAAGCACACATAAACTTATGTAAAAAATATTTCTTTTGTTCTAATGTTTACTGTGATTTCAAAATAAACAGGTATATTATGCATAACTAATTGAAATACTGAGATAAAAGTATATTTCTTGGTTCATAGCTGTTAGAAAAACTGAATATGGTTTTGCCCTTTTGTGTTTCCTTTTGCATTTTCCTTGTAAAACTTTGTAACTCTTTCCAGTTGGTATCTGGAAGAAGCACTGCTTCTAAAAGAACCACCTAGTTAATTTGAGACAATAATGCATCACCTATAGGACACAGATATAAAGGTGACTTCCAGTACTATTAGCGACCCCAATTATATTGAAGTTTTCACTGTAAATGTACAGTCATTGTAGTTAGAACCAGTACTATACTTCACCACTGGTGAAACTGACCTGCTGGATGTTTAAATCCTAAACCTGGAATCCACAGGTGAGGAAGTAAAAGGACTAAGGAAAAGCAGCCAATAGTTGGTCCTTGCCTTCTACAGTCATCCAGCAACCAGGGAACAATAGGACCCCCAATGTCCCTGCAACTCCAGGGAGTCACCCAACTACCTGGTCAGAGGAACTGATGACTCTAGGAAATAGAAAGACAAAGAATGCACATTCTGAATAGTGGAGAGCCATTAGAAAGGAAATGTCTCTCATGCTTCCCTGGGAAGCCACATGTGGTCAGCAAAACCCTAACCCATCCAGCCAGGTGGCACAACAGGTACAGAAATATCTAAAGAGGCAAGGGCTTCTCCAAGGTTCCCAAGATTGATCCTGGACAAATCTCAGTTGATGCTAACAGTAGAGAGGAAAAAATTCAGTTGTGAACAAATTGGTCTTAGACAACTAACAGGAGGATACAACCAAAGAACAGTCATACACAGACATTTAAAAGATAATACTTCTTTTATTGTTACATGAGATGTACCTTTGTGTCAGTCCTTCCAAATGTAAGTGAAAGTGGGAGGGTATAAAGGCATGGTATTTACTCAGGAGTGTCTGATATATATCACAAAAATTTCTGTCTGAGTGACATGTCTCTTTTGTGTCAATCTGAGACCTACAACTCTTCCTAATGCCATGCAAAGGCCAATTTCATCTCTTTTTACCTTGTTTGCTGTTATGATTATTATGAGTTCCTGCTCAGACTCCTTCTCCGGATTTGCAATTCATCACTTGCAGGCTGGTTATTTGGTTTGAATAAACACCTATACAGAAGACATGTTTCAAAGCAGGAAAAGACCTTACTGAGTTCTCCTATTTCCTGGGATGAGTAACCAAACTGCTAAAAAAGGGAGAAATCTTTACCATGGGTGAATTCCAAATCAAAATATTAATATATCTAAGATGCCTGGCAATTCGAAAGGGTATATGAAAAATAGTGAAAATAAGACCAAAAGTTAGCAAAGAAAAAAGGGGGACTTGTCTGAAATATGAAGACTGGTACACAGTTTTAGAATAGAGCATGTAGGCTTAATTGGGATGCTAGATCCAATCATAGGCATTTTGAGCTTTTCAATCTGTATCCAATAATGGGCATTTTGGCAATATTTTTTGCCTTTGTCCTCACCAATTTCAAAATTATTCGATCACATTGATTGTTAGCTTGGGTTCCTACTATCAGAGCAAGAGCAATGCTGTGGTGGGACAAAAGCACGTGGATGGTCTGGCCAAGAGTGCACAAGTACATTGAGCAGATCTCCTTGGCAGGTTTGTTTAGCAGCACAGCCTTCTGCAGAAGTCAGGTTTGCCTCTCCCCATTATTTCTGAGCACGTGTTTGATTCCCGTGGTAACCCAGTATTTCTAAAGCTATCAGGAAGACTGTTTTGTGGCTCTTTTTCTTTAATGATTTTAAGTTGTCCCTTTGGTAAAAGACTGTCCATGTCACACAAGGTCCAGATGCAGACATTTACACTCACATCCCTCACATATAGTGATAGCTTCTCCCACATCGTGATGAGTTCACAACTGTGGAGTTGAGGTGAGAAAGAACTGCTCGAGGGAAAGGCAATGCTGTAGCCTCAGCGCTGATTTGAAACTTCCATAATATTTGAATTGATAACAGCGCTGTGCAAATGTGGTTCCAGTTACTCAGGCAGCTTAAGCAGTAGGCTCACTGGAGCTCAGGAGTTCAAGAACAGTCTCTGCAACAGAGTGAGATTTCATCTCAAAAATTTTTAAAAATTATTTGAATATTTTCTGGTCACAGTATTTATAACTGATATTGAGGCATGCAAAAAAAAAAAAAAAGCACCAAATGCCTACATTCATCCTCTGGCTAGCGTAGACATTCCAGGAATCAGAAGAATTAACAGCCTCCTGTGTTTTTGGGATCGACATCCTCGGGAGTTTTCCATAGCACCCTCAGGAGTGCAGTTGGTATGTCCACATGCTACTGCATAAGGAAGGGGATGCCTTTGGCTGTCCTCCAGAAGTTCACCAGTTCTGCCACTGAACAACTTTCACATTGACCTTGTAGACTTCAATCCAGCATCCTGACTTCTTTAGTTATGCCCGTGTAACTATAGGTCAAAACACATATCCACTTGCCATCCACCTATGTTTATGAGCTGGAGGGATGCAAGACTGGGGTTGGGATTTTGTTCCATGGATGTCTGCACCATTCCTGTGACTCTCATGTGCCACTTTAGAATGAAAGTCCTTGTAGCAGCAATACTGATCATTGGTTAAGTGCTGGAGACCCCGGCCTTGCAGCCTGGCTGTCAGTGATCAAATACAGAATTTCCTCATATATTTTATCAGCAATTAATTTACTTAATATTTCTGGGACTTAGTTTTTTGCACTATAAAGAGGAGATCATAATACCACAATTCTCATAGCATTACTGTGGTCATTAAGATTTAATATATACACATGCTCTGCGTGCATACAGATAGTAACTGCTGGTCATTTGTTTTTCAATGTGGATTGCTTTATAAATTTGACTGTCAACCTTGTGCAGGGGCCATAAGAGACTCCTCTCCACCCTGTCAATGTCAGTAAACATGCTGTCAAATGAACATTATTGTTAGCTCTCACCCACATCAGCCATGAAACAGATTTTGTACCTGTTCTATAACTGAGACTGAAAGAGTAAGACCACTGGTTGGAGGCCACAGGCCAACAGAAGGAAAACCTGGGTATGAATTAAATCTATGTTTCCAAGACACCTTAGCTCTCTCCTGTACTGACTCCTGTTTAGCCACTACAGATAAAGATAAAATAATATTGAAAGAAATTAATACATGAAAATGCAATTGAAAGAAATACATGGAGATTACAAGGTACAATTATGATTGGAAAAGCTCCAGGAGTTAACATGGATGAAATTTCACTATCCTTACTAATACTGGTTTCTCTAATCAAAGTAATGAAACATAACACTAATCATATCAGGTACATAAAGAGAGTTGTATTTATGCAAATTTTTTTCTCTTTCTATGACAAAATGCTTCTTCCAAAATGCATTTTTAAGTCAAGGGACAACTTGAGTACAATGAAAAATATTGGATTTAGTCATGCACCATAACAAAACAGTCCATCAGTTAGTTAGCTTTATTTTTCTTCTAGGGATTGAACCCAGGGAAACTTAACTACTGAAAACATTCCCACCCATTTTTATATTGTCTTTAGAGACAGGATTTTACTAAGTAGCTAATGACCTCACTAAGTTGCTGAGACTTCAATCTTGAGATTCTGTCTCAACCTCCAGAGGCACAGGGGTTACATGTGTGTTCCACTGTACTGGGGTAGACTTAGCAACTTTACAAAGAATAATTTTTCAAATTACAACTCATCTTTTTTTAACATTATGCCTTGTTTTCCTGGGTAGGGCAACACTTAATTTGTATTTGTGTGTGCAGAATCCTGATAAAACCTGAGTATGGTAGCATTTTAAGTGAATTCAAATGAGGCAGATTGCAAGAATGTCCAAATAGAACTCCCAAGGAGAGGGTCTCAATGGGGCAGGCTCATACAGGTCTATACATTCAGCATTCTCCACTTTGGACTGTTCATCACCAGATTGCAGGCAAAATATTGATATATGTGTGTTCAAACATTAGATGCTTGCATTCATTTACTTACTTTTCGGTTGTGGGAATTGAACCCAGGTTTGCTCAACCACTAAGCCTTGTCCACAACTCTGTTTATGCATTTTACTTAGAAACAGGGTCTCATTGAGTTGTGTATGGCCTTGCTAACTTGCTGAGTCTGCCTTTGAACATGTGATACTTCTGCATCAGTTTCACGAGCTACTGGGATTACAGGTGTGAGACACTGCATTGCATACAACTTAAATAGTTTGTGGGCATACTTTTTAGTGTTTTAAATAGGAGACAGGAATGTACCCTGACCCTGAGACAGGCATTTTTATAAGACAGCAACTTTCATATCTTAAGTCAGGAATGGTATTTCCACAGAGGAGCCAGGAGAAAAGTTATACTAAATGATTTGGTGATGACATCCTCATGTAATATTTCCCTATAGCATGAAGGTATTAATTTTTTTTCAGTTTTAATTTGAGGTGTATACCTATGATGTACACATTTCAAATGGAGATTTGCATCAGTTCCTACCCTGAGCAAGAAATGTGCATTCAAACATCTGGTTCTGGGTTAGAACTAGAAATATAGCACCAAAGAAGAGAGTCTCCATACTAGCAGAGCTCATGTTACAGTTGGGAAACAGAGACCAAAGAATAAGTATATAATAATTTTAGATAGGAATAAGTACAGTAAAATAATAAGAGGAGAGTGGGGAACAAGGAAAGTTGTTTAATGTAGGATCTGCCAGAGGGGGCCATTTAAAGGAGGGGACAGTTTAATGTATTGAAGTGAGGAAAGAGCTTAAATAAAAACATTTCAGGGAGGGATAATAACAATAGTGAACACTTAAGTAGAGCTTACATATGTAACACTTTTCTAGACTCTAAATACTTAAAACAATCATTTAAAATAAGTAGCACTGTCTTCATTTTTATAGAGAATAAAACTCACAAAGATTATTGATTTGCTCAACTGAAATGTGGTAGAGACTGTGGATTTGGCCAATCTGATTTCAGAGTCCATGCTTTACATGGCTATATTTTTCTTTCCAGACCTCAGGACAGGGCTTTGAGGTGGAAACAAGACTGAAGTGGTCAAAACACAGCAAACTGAGAGTTTTATGAGCACAATAATAAAGGGGTAAGGTGGTGGCAGATGAGGGTGGAGGGCCTCCCAGGAGGAGGAGGCTTTGTAGGCTACAGAGGGCTTTGTAGGCTTTTTGAAGTAAAGATAGTATTCTAATTTTACTGTAAAATTACTGGCAAGTTTGCATCTAGGGAAGGCATCTAACTTAAGCTTTAGAGTAATGGGGTAAGAGTGAAATAAAAATGGGGAGATAGGAGGTTATTGCAGTGCTTTGGGGGGCCAACAGGGTGATATTGAAGTTTGGGACAGGTAGTGGTAGAGATGATGTGTTAGGATATGTAACATATTGACAGAAATTAGTGGGGAGTGTGAGGAAAGGGAGAAGTAATAAATTCTTAATTTAAACTGGAAAACCCAGGAGAGTAGTGGTACAGTTTACTAAAATGAGAGGACATAGAGAACACGATTTTGGGGGGAAAAGTATAAATTCAGCTTCGGGTAAGTTTTAGATGCTTATTAGACATAGTAATAATAATATAAATGCTATTAATACTTAACACAGTAAGTGTAAGCTGTTCTAGGTAGTGTTTCAAGTGTTTTTGCATATTTTTTAATATAGTCCTCAAAACAGTTGTATATGGTAGGAGTTGGTTTTGTCCTCATTTTACAGATGAACAAAGAAGGTACAGAAAACCTCCTTAACTCACCCCATTCATGAGTGGGAAAACAGATTCACATCCAAGCATTCTCCGGCTTTGGAGTACATGCAGTTAATCTCTGTGACTGCCTCCATATGGATGGGGTGAACATGATGAAATATGAATGTGGAACTTGGGAATGATCAGGGTTGGAGATACACATTTATATTTCTAAAGAGAAAACCTGTTTTTGTTCTACATCTAAGCCTGGTTGTCAGTGGGAGAAAGGATCATAAGGAGTGGAGATGTACTGATGGGTTTTGCATTACTTGATTTGGTTCATGCAGGCAAAATACTGTCTTTCCTGATTCATCCCACCACTGTATGTTCCATGAGGGCAAGGTTTCTCTCTAACTTCTCCATCTCAACTACTTATACATTTCCTGTCATGAAGTAGTTGTTAAGGATGACTTAACATAAAGGGCATTTAGTTGGTTGTGGGAGTTCAGGGATAAACAACCAAAACTCTCTTTCTTCAGGAGCAGAGTATGAGAAAAAACCTGTGGGAAAAAAAGTTTAGACTAAATGCATAAATACATGCTGATTAACTCATTCTAGTTTTCCACAGGCCCCCTTCACTCTACCCTGTGACTTGAGAGATGAGGCAAGAAAAGGGTAAAGGAACCAAAGAATGTCTAAGCAATTGCAATAATTTAAGACTCTCTAAGAGTCCTTTTCAGCAAAGTAGTTACTCAAAGTCTTGCATATTTTACTATGTTTGCATCAGTTTTATTTAGCACTGATATGACTTTTACTAAATGAAAGAAATTGTGCTGTTTGACTATCATTGCAGAGGAATGACTTTTTCCAGTTCTGTTATCTCAGTGTTAACAGGGCTCACAAGTGAAATAAGGAAGTTGGCTTGAACTGTTGCAGCTTGCATAATAGAGTGTGATGGAAGGGCTATGTGTGAAGTAGTTGGTCAGGTTTCCACTAGTTTAAATCACACCAGAATTCTATATATTGGAATAAGTTTGAATTTCTCCAATCCAGTCTTTAACATTGAGATACATTTTTTGTTGTTGTAGAAAAGGAATCTGGCAATATATGTCATAGGGGGAGTTATAGTTTGTCTTATATTGGGAACATAAGAGAACTGGAGTAGACTAGACATCCATCCTCCTCCCCGCAAGTGCATCTTGTTTCTGTAGAATGGTTTCAGGCATACCCAGACACAGTTGTTAAAATTTTATCACTTACTAACATGAGTATTTCAAATTTGAACCATTAAAAAGTTATTTAAAATTGCACTAATATAGGGGCTGTGGTGGTGGCTCAGTGGTAGCACATTTGCTTCACATGCATGGGGCACTGGTTTTGATACTCAGCACCACATAAATAAATAAAATAAAAGTATCATGTCCATCTACAACTAAAAAAAGTTTAAAAATTGAACTAATGTATATTTTATAATTAATTTCAGAATTTTTTCTTTTAATGCATAAAATTACATTACATTTTGTTTACCTATTCAATTTTTTATTGGGACAGTTGTTCTGAATACCCAAGTTCATCATTGCTCCAACAGGAACCCTCCACAAATATAAATGTAAAAGTGGGCCACCTCATTTTGCAGTTCAGAAAATTTTAACTCTGCTTGTGTAGCTTCCCTAATTTAATGGACTTGAAATTATTGGTATTTATTTATATTACTTTTGCAGTTAGGTTCCCTAAGGAACATCAAATACCCATATATGTTATAAAGTAGAAATACCTATTGGCCTGTTGATGAAACAGGTTTTGTGGAATTTTAAGTTCAGGCTCACTGAGGGCAGGTTGATGATTCTTTGATTGTGTCAGGTAACTCCCAGAAGAGCAAGTGTGATAGTAAGTCCTTTTTGAAGATAAGCCACTCTAACACTGAATATGTGAAATATAGTATCATATATAATGAATGAAATTCAAATTCCTTTTAAAATTTATACTTGTACGAGCAAACTTTAAAGCTCATTTGATGTAAGATTGCTAATACAAATATATGGAAACTTTTTGTGGTAGAAAACAATGTGTATAGTCAGTGATGGAACATACCAAGCATTTAAATATAGTTCATAAAATTCAACTTTTTCCAGATACCTTTATTTTTACGTATTACCTTTTTCCTCATTTATATTAGGAGTTATAACTGGATACTACTTTTTGTACTTTTGACACTGTAAATGTTTGAATAATTTAAATAATTTATGTAAATTTAAATAAATTTTGAATTGTAATTTATAATTTCTTAGAAATTAAAGTCTCTAGCTTGATTTTTTTTTCACATAAACACTAATGGATAATCATGAGTAACTCTGGGTGATATTAAGCTTTAATGACAAGTCAATCAAGTTGTCACCCCACAAGAATAACCAAAATCAAATTCTTAGTAATAACATAAATCATTCCTTTCCTGTTGATCGAAGGCATAGCTTAAGCATAGATACTACTATAAATATAATTATCTTTAAGGCATTACTATCCCACAGGCATCAATTATTTGGTTCTTATGTTTCAAAGCTCCATTCTGAGTCACTAATCTGGAGAGCGGTAAATGTGAGATAAATATTGGAGTATGGTAGTATGAATTTAGACCAGTGGGAGGATAATTTTGTCTTATCCAACCCACCTTAGGGATATTTTGCAATGTTTAGAGACATCATTGTGCCAGCAGTGTGTGTGGGTATCTATTTGGTTGATGCCAGAAATATCCTGCAGGTCATCGAACAACCTCCCAATAGTAGTAAAAATTAACAAGTTAAAAATGTCAGTGCTGTTGATGTTGACAAATTGTATAATTTCTTATCATTTCATTTTATTTCATCCCTCCTTTTCTCTCCTCTTCTGTCCTCTCCCCTTACATTCCTCTCCCTTCCTGGGTTACATTTCTATCACTGAGACAGTATCTGAGATAAACCTAGGGTTTCAGTGTAGATTCAGTTCAAGATTGCTTGCCCCATTGCCTTGGGTCTGTGGTGACACTGTACTTCCTGGCGGGAGTGCAGAGTGGAGGAGGTCTTTGTGTCTCATGGTGGCTGGGGAACAGAATGGGAGAGAAAGGGAGGGAAAGGAAGGAAATTGGATTACAATATCCCTTTCAAGGACATGCTTCAATGACCAGACTTTCTTCCACCAGGCCCCATCACCTAAAGTTTTCACCACCTCCTAGTAAGGCCACAGACTGGCATCCAAACCTTTATCACATGAACCTTTGGGGGACATTTATGAGCAAAGCCATTATTCTGTTCCATTCTGCTTTGCTCTGCTCTGCTCTCCAACTCTCCTTTTTTGTTAGGCTGTCTTTGTGATTTAGATAAAGCAATTTTATGTGAAAACTCTTGAAAAAATATAAATCCTGATTCTTAATTTTGGTTACAGGCCAAATTTCTGATGTTTGATGATCACCAACTATATTACTATTAACCCAGTATTAAAATTAATGTTAGAGTACTAGTTATGAAAGAGCAATTGTTTATCTACCACATGATATTCAGTATGCTTATCCTTATTTAAACTTTAAAATATTATACTTAATTAGTACTTATATTTTATATTAAAACAATGTCATTGATTCCTGAACAATGTTATTGGGTTTATTTCTGTGCTATGTATGGTATAAAATAATGGATTTTTAAATGTGTCTCTCTGCACATATCCAGTGACTAGATCAGCCTTTATTGCCTAATGACCTGATTTTAAAAAGGATCCCAGGTTAGGTAGTCTTCAGTAATAAATTGGGAAAATAGGATTGCATGCATGCTTTTCAATAAAAACTTTGTTTTCTAGTCTTTGCTAATACAGTATGTAAAATGGTATTTTTGGTTTAATTTGCTTTATTTGATTGCTGGTGAAGCTGAACTTCTCTTTATTTACTTGTTAGCTGTGTGGATTTGGCAACCTGTAGTTGCCAAATTTAGCAAATAAAAATTCAGGATTCCCTTTTAAATGTGAATTTCAGGTAAAGCACAAATAATATTTTTGTATTTATCATGAAATATTTGGGATCTATTAGTGCCTGAACAATATCTATCTGAAACTCAAATTTAATGGGGAATTCTGAATTTTCTCTGGTAATTCTCGTTTTACTTTCTGAAGAACATTTTTTACCAGTTGTATTTCCTATTCTTTATTGGAGTACTTGGCATATATTGGATATTAGTCCCTTGTCTTTTTTAGATGTTACAAATATTTTTCAAGTGTTTTGACTATATTTTAACTTTATGTTTTCCTTTGTTGATAAGTCCTTAATTTTGACAGTCAATTCCACTAAAATTCCCCCATGCTCCTTATACTTCTGTTTTCTTTAAGTCATTTTCATCATCTACAATTGCAAATGTGTTATTCTACGTTTCCTTTCATTGGTCTTATAGCTTCATTCCTCACATATATGTTTGTAATCTATTTGGTTTTATTTCCAGAGAAGAGCACTGATGATTCCAGACATAAATGACCAGACTTATGATGGTTTGATTCAAAGATTTTTCAACTTGAAAGCTTTTCTTATGATAGCCATATGCGGCGTGATATTTGTTTTGGGGGGAGAACAAATTAGACCCAGTGGTTATTATCACTGAGATACATCCCAGCTCCTTTTATTTTGAGACAGGTTCTTGATAAATTACACAGACTGACCTTTAACTTGAAGTCCTCCTCCTCAACTTCCTGAGGAGCTGGGATTAAAGACATGTGCCATCACATCTGCAGGATATTCTTTTTTGATACTGAGCAATAGCAGGGAGCTGAAGAACTCAGTGAGCCACCAGGTCATGAAGATAAATGACTGGCACTCTACAGTGTGATTTTCTGCTAAGCTGTGATGTCTGATAGGTCTGGTATTAAACATATTTTTGAATTATATTTTAGAGTCATGATAGGTTTGCGATGTAACCCATTTTAAGTCGAGGAGCAAGGGATGAAGTTAGAGAGTTAACCGGAGAGATAGAAGTGGGAAGATTTGGAAACTGTAGTGAGGACTTTGGTTTTTATTCTTACTGATATCAAGCTTTGAACAGAGGTGTCATAGTCTGAAAAATGCTTTTAAAAAGAAACTTTCTGAAGACTGTTGATGAAAGATGGTTTGAGGGTATGGCAGATAGAGCTAATTCTTCTCCATTTTCTAGTTCCTGTTTTCAGTCTAGATTTAGAATGCCTATGGTTTAGCTGGGAGCATGGCTACCTAAACTTAGACACTCTAAGTTTTGTCTTCTTTTAATGATAGTTATGACTGTGTGCTTAGTTCTGGGCCAGTTATATGAACAGAAGTGAAATATGCAGTTTCTGGATTGTCCTTTTGAAGGTGCTTGTCCTGGATTTCATCTTCCCATCCTCTTTTCCCTCCCACTGTCTGGAATGACAACAACAACCTTGAACTCAGATAAAAGTCTTGCCTGTGGATATCAGCCCTGGGAAACCTTGTGGAGAAAACTACTACTTGCTCTTCCCCCCAGCCCCCTGTTTATCTCCATGTAGTTTCATTTTTTCTTGTTTGAGCCATTTCATTTTGGTATGACTTCATTACAACTATTTTACTAATACTCTATAAAATGCCAAAATTTAATACCGAAATGGGTATTCTATAATAAAAAGCTTAAAGGCATGACATTGGCTACGTGGTTGACTGACATACTCTAAAAATCTTTACAAGCTAAAAAGTAGTGACCTTTAATTATAAGTGATAAAATATTTGGTGAAACTGTCACCTCTGATAATTTTTATAAGGCATCAATTTCTCTATCTAGACTATACCAGCAGGAATATTGTTATAAAGAATCAGATTGCTGATATGAGTTGTGTGCTGCTTGCTTCTTTAGCAGGAACTACAAGCGAGCATCAAGGCACAAGTTAGTTTGTATTTAGAATTCAAAGGGAGTCTAAAGTTTATCGCTATTAAAGGTACTTTTTTTCCCCTTTATATGTAGTCTGAACTGACTGGAATGTGGGGCATTGCAGGGTTAGAAAAATTAAATTGCTTCTGTGTGCCAAACAGTGAGAGGTAAGCTTGTCATTCTCAAAAATCTCCTGCTAGGTTTTCAAGACTCAACTGTGGAAGCTAGCCAAGGCAAAAATTAAGGATTTGCTTTTTCACTTGAAGCAGTCAGTTAAACTAAGAAAAAGCTGCAGTTTCAAATATGAAGTTTTAATTCCTATAAAATAAAGGTTTATTTCTTACTCATGATATGTTGGCTGTGGCTGTGTTCCACATCCTCTGTCATACTGAAAGACCCTATGACCCCCTGTCCAAGGAAGAACTCATGTAGTCACTGGCTGCAAAAGCAAGAGGCAGTTTATTGTCACACAGGCGCCTGCGGGTGCTCAGCAAAATCCTCAGCCGGAGCTTCGGTGAACTGGCACACCAGGCTTTGGGGTACAGGTTTTTTATAGGGTAAAGGGGCAGGTTTTGTGCGCGTGGTAAGCAGCAGGTTTCTTATCTTCAGGTTACCTCCCTTTCCCGCTGAGACCGCTGCAGCCAACATTTCAATGCAGGCTTCAGCAAGGCCAGGAAAGGGGGAGGGAGGATCACCCAGGACTTTTTAGCCCTTTTTCTTAGCAGCCCAGAAGTTTAAAACAGACACCCTTTCTTCTTTCTTTTTTCCTTATGCCTCGGGAAAAAGACACAATTGTTGCTTGGTATTTTATGGTTCCCGCTTATCAGTTCCTGATTGTGCAGGCACTCCCTAGGACCCGATGATCTATGCTTTTCTCCAACCGCCCTATTCTTTTTCAATCTATTTATCTGTTTAAAGACCTCCGGGGAGGTTGTGCAGCCTCCCCTGTGTCATGGGTTTAAGACATGGAGCTGGGGCCTTTCATTTCCCCCCTTTTTCTTTATCATGGATAGAATCTTATATCCATTCGTTCATTCTGCTGCGGCTATGGAGAGTATTCATTAGTCTGCTTAATCATTTGGTACTGTTGAGTGAGGACCATAGTCTGGATTGTGGAAAGTCGGTCCTTTATAAACTGCACTAGTCTGTTTAAGATACAGGGCCCAAAGGTGAAAATTAGTAGTAAAATGATTAGAGGGCCAGCTAGAGTAGATAGCAAGGTAGTCAACCAGGGAGACTTACTAAACCATTGTTCAAACCACCCTTGTTGTGCTTCAAATTCTTTTTGCCGTTTGGCTAATTTTTCTGTTACTTTTTCCATGGTTTCTCTGACTACTCCTGTATGGTCAGCATAGAAACAGCATTGTTCCTTTAGGGCCACACAAAGGCCACCTTTCTGTAGGAACAGTAGGTCTAATCCCCTTCGATTTTGCAACACAACTTCAGAGAGGGAAGTAAGAGATTTTTCTAGGGCTGTAATAGATTTTGCCATAGCAGTTAGGTCCTCATTCATGGCGGCCTGTAGATATAAGTATTGATTTCCCTGTACTATTGCAGCTGTTCCTGTACCGATTCCTGCAGCAATTCCCCCAACTCCTAGCAACAGGGCTATAGTTAGGCTAATGGGCTCCTGGGGGTACCTTTTTTGGCCTTCTAGGTGACCCAGAACATATTCTGATTGTAGGTAGGATATCCTAGGCCATAGCTGGACTAATACACAGAAATCGGTTGTTGCATTTAGAACGGCAGTGGACACACAAGGGGTTAGTCCTGTGTTACATGTCCAGTAGGTTCCATTAGGTCCCCAGATATATTGATGGTCATTCTGAATTGGGAGGGTCTGATTACAAAGGGAGCGATGTGACCCAGGTACCTTGCCTACACATAGGCCTTGCCCACTGACTTCAGGGATCGTAAGTTTGGAGCTAGGTAGGGATGAACACTTACTATTAGGGGTACTACTATTCGTCCAACTAGCTGTGGTGGCAATTCCCTCATAATAAGGTGGGCTAGAGGCTAGACATAACCAACAGTCCAGGGTTTTATTTGGATAGGTGGTATTGAGGGCTTGATAGGCTCCCTGGACTAGATTGAATAGCCGATCTCCAGCTTCAGGAATAGTGGGAGACGGAGTTGAAACCACAGAAGTAGTTGATGTTATTGGGGCCGGGGCTACCTTGGGTGGTGTTCTGGGTGGCAAGAGAGCTTTCTGATCCCCTAGTACAGGATTTGGCCCTATGGGAAGGTTTACTTTTGGGAGCTGTTTTAATTTAATTGTAAAAGTCACTCCTTTATCAGTCCCTGGTAAGTACCACTTAAGCCCCCATGTTCTTCCTGTAATCCAGGGCTTGAGTTTTGTTTTACCCTGGGGGATGAACTGGATTTTAAGGGGAAGTGAGAGGCTCAAGGAGAATTGGGAGCTTGACTCGGCACAGGGGTGGGGGTCATTGTCTGAAAAACTGGGGTAATCTTGGGGGGTAGAGAAATTTTTGGTTACTCATATTAGATCCCATGAGGAAGTTGGTGCCCAATATGCATCTCCAGTGGTTTCACACCCCCACTTGGCACAAAAATATTCTTCATATTCTCCACATTTACGTGCTAGGGACCTGCTCCTGCCATCTCGGGGGCATACATAGAAATCAGATTGGGCCAACCGGCACCTGGCGGTTGGGGTTGAGCATCCTGGAACGGTGTCTGTCCTGTTGGGTCTTAGGGGCCATATTAGAACTGAGTTGATTGGGTTGCTGGTTGGGTATATCCCACCAGTCTATGCCCGCAGCTAGTTGACAAAAATCCGGAGTTAGATCAGGCCACCATGTTCCTGGGGTATGGACTGCAGTAGTAGTCCAAACTATTTCTCCAGTTTGAGAGTAAACTTGCCAAGTTAGTTGCATAGGGGTATGGGGACTACGGCTGGTTACTATGAAAGGAAAACAAACAATAAGGACAATTAAATGCGAGCAAGTCTTATCTTTAGAGGATTTTGAGTGCGTTGTAATTTCCATGTTGATTCTTGGGATGTAGGGATGGAGTCTTGTGGGTGTGCCGCTTTTGCGTGAGATGCGTGGATCCAGGCTGCAATGCCGTCTACCTTGATGGCGGTGGGGGTGGTCAGCAGGACGGTGTAAGGTCCTTTCCAGCGAGGTTCAAGGTTTTTGCTTTGATGCCTGCGGACCCAGATGGTGTCTCCTATCTTGAAGGAGTGTGGTACTGTTGGTTTCTCTAGTTGTTCCTTGTAGGCTGTCGCTAGGGGTTTCCAGACTTCATTTTGGACTAACTGCAATGCACGTAAATGGGTCTGCAGGGTAGGGGTAAATAGAGCAGAAATCTCAGTTTCATAGAAATTAACAGCAGGTGGTGGGGCACCATACAGAATTTCAAAGGGGGTTAGTCCCTGAGGGCCAGGGGTGTTCTTGGCCCTGTACAAAGCTAATGGCAGGAGTTGCACCCAGTCTCTAGTGCCAGTTTCAAGCGTTAATTTAGTTAAAGTCTCCTTGATAGTTCTATTTATTCTTTCTACTTGCCCTGAGCTTTGGGGTCGGTAAGCACAATGTAATTTCCAATTAATCCCCAATGTACTGGCCACTAACTGACTTACCTGGGAGGTGAAGGCAGGCCCGTTATCTGAACCAATAGCCCCAGGTACACCATACCTTGGAAAGATTTCTTCTAGTAGCTTCTTTGCTACGACTTTAGCAGTCTCATGCCGAGTAGGATATGCTTCTACCCATCCTGAAAAAGTGTCCACAAAAACTAAAAGATACCTGTATCCATACATACCAGGCTTGATTTCTGTGAAGTCAACTTCCCAACTGGTTCCAGGCTTGTGCCCTCTGGCCCGGATTCCAATTCCAATTTTTATTTTACCTGCGTTAACCTGAGCAAAAGCTTGACAATTTCTTACAACTTGCCTGATGATTGAGTCTCTGTGGGGTAGGTATAGATTTTCTTCTCCACGATCCAAGAGGGTTCTCATCTTTTTAGCTCCCAAATGAGTAAGTTTGTGCAAGGACCTTATTAATTCTTTGGTGTTTTTGATAGGCATTATAGTTTTTCCCTGGTATTCCCATGTGCCTTTAGCCGGGTTATAGGTGGCTTCTAAGTGTTGCACAATGTCCAAATCTGGGTCCTCATAGACCCAATGTTCATCGAAGTTCTCAGGTGGCTTTTTAACTTTTTGTGGCAATAGGGTGGTTACTAGGAGTTGTGGTCCTAGAGCCGCACTCCTTGCAGTTTCGTCTGCCAGCCTGTTCCCTTTTGCCTCTGGGTAATTCCCCTTCTGGTGACTAGGACAGTGTATGATGCTTAGTTTCTTTGGCAAGAATAAGGCTTTTAGTAAGGCTAAAATTTCAGTTTTATTTTTGATCTCCTTTCCGTCTGAAGTTAGTAATCCTCGCCGTCGATAAATTTTTCCATGAATGTGGGCGGTGGCAAAGGCATACCTACTGTCTGTATACACATTGAGTTTTTTTCCTTCAGCTAGTTTTAATGCTTGTGTTAAGGCTATTAATTCTGCCCACTGAGCTGAAGTTCCTCCCGGTAATGCACTTGCCCAAATTACCTCTGACTCGGTGGTGATGGCTGCTCCCGCCTGCCGTTCCCATCAAGTAGATAACTGCTTCCATCAGTGTACCATACCAGCTCTGCGTCCTTCATGGGTTGATCTGTGAGATCTGGTCGGGTTCCTTGGGTTTCTGCAAGAATCTGCTGGCAGTTATGGGGGGTGGGTCCTCCTGGAAGGGGCAGGAGTGTTGCTGGGTTTAAGGTAACAATGGGGCCGAATTGGATTCGGTCTGTGTCCAGCAGCAGAGATTGGTAGTGGGTGAGCCGGGCATTAGAAATCCAGTGGTCGGGAGGTTGACGAATAATGGCCTCGATGGTATGGGGTGTTAGTAAAGTTAATGGTTGTCCCAGAGTTAATTTGGTGGCATCTTTAATTAGGATGGCGACTGCCGCCACCATCCGAAGGCAAGGGGGCCATCCTGATGCTACAGGATCCAATTTCTTGGACAAGTAGGCTATAGGACGCCTCCAAGGTCCTAATTTTTGGGTTAGGACTCCTTTAGCATAGCCTTGTTTCTCGTCTACAAACAGATCGAAAGGTTTGGTGACATTTGGCAGACCCAAGGCAGGGGCAGATAGGAGGGTCAATTTAATTTGATCAAATGCCATCTGATGTTCCTCAGTCCAAGTAAATGGGTTGTTTTGTTTTGTCAGTGGATACAAAGGGGCTGCAATTTCTGCGAACCCAGGAATCCATAGTCTGCAAAATCCTGCAGTTCCCAGAAATTCCCGCAGCTGCTTGGGGTTCTTGGGGACTGGGATGCTTGAAATAGTCTCTTTTCTGGCTGAAGTTAGCCACCTCTGGCCATCACGTAACTCATAGCCAAGGTAAGTAACTTTGGTTTTACAAATTTGTGCCTTTTTAGCTGATGCCCGGTACCCTAGTTGCCCTAGGGTTTGCAATAACGCTTTCGTTCCTTCCAGGCACTCCTCCTTGGAGGTGGCTGCCAATAAGATGTCATCTACATATTGGAGCATTATTAAGGAGGGGTGTCTTACCCGGAAGTTGGCCAAGTCCTGGTGTAAAGCCTCGTCAAAGAGCGTTGGGCTGTTCTTGAATCCCTGCGGTAGTCTGGTCCATGTCAGCTGCCCAGAGAGCCCCTTCTCAGGATCCCTCCATTCAAATGCAAAGAGGGCCTGGCTTTGGGGGCTTAACCTTAGGCAGAAGAATGCGTCCTTTAAATCCAATACTGTGTACCAAGTGTGAGTGGGAGGCAGGGTGCTCAGGAGGTTGTAGGGATTAGGCACCGTGGGGTGAATATTTTCTACCCTTTTATTTACTTCTCTTAAGTCCTGAACTGGCCGGTAATCTTTAGTTCCAGGCTTCTTAACTGGGAGTAAGGGGGTATTCCAGGGCGATTGACAAGGGGTTAGAATGCCTTGGTCTAAGAGCCGCTGGATGTGTGGCTTAATGCCTTGGTAAGCCTCCATTGACATGGGGTACTGCTTGATGTTAATAGGGGAGGCAGTAGTTTTAAGTGGAATCACTATAGGGGGCTGGCATATTGCCATCCCCATTTCCCCGGTTTTTGCCCAAGCTTCTGGGAAAGTAGTAATCCAATAGTCCATGTTTTGATCGGGTTGTGGGGTGCTATCAAATAGCCGATACTCATCTTCCAATTTAAAGGTTAGTACATGTAAAGGATCCCCGTTTGGTCCGCTGACTGAGGCTTTCCCATTTTCAAAATGAATTTGGGCTTTCAATTTAGTCAGTAAGTCTCTTCCTAGTAGCGGGTATGGACAGTCAGGTACATGTAAGAATGAGTGGGAGACTTTACCTGAGGCAAGATGCACTTCTCTTTTGGTGGTCCATTGGTAAGATTTGCACCCAGTGGCTCCTTGGACCCATGTGGTCTTGCTGCTTAAGGGCCCTGGAGTTTGGGTTAGTACCGAATGTTGGGCTCCGGTGTCTACTAGGAAAGTAATTGGTTGCTCCCCTACTTGAAGAGTTACCCGGGGTTCAGGGGGGAGCTCCTGGCCCTGATGCCCCTAATTTTCATCATTTAAGGCCAGCAATTGGGGGGCTCGGTTTGGGTACTGTCTTAAGTTGGGGAGCCTTTTTGGATTCTTTGGACAGTCTTTAGCCCAGTGTCCTTTTTCCTTGCAGTAGGCACATTGGTCACGTTCCACGGGGGGCCTGCTTCGCCTTTTTTCCTTTTCTGGTTTATTCTCCCTTTGTCCTGCCTGCATGACCGTGGCCAGTATTTTACTTAATTCTTTATTTCTCTTTCGATCTCTTTCCTTTTCCCTTCTATCTAATTCCTCTTTGTATTTTATATCTTTTTCCTCCTGCACTTTCCTAATTCTTTCTTCCTTTTCCTCTGGAGTCTCCCTCTTATTAAAAATTTTTTCTGCTTCCTTCAGTAAATCTGCCAAGGAATAGTCCTGCACATTATCCAATCTTTGTAACTTGCTTCTTATATCTGGGGCTGATTGCCAGATAAATGCCATGGAGACGTTACCTTTCTGTTCCTCACTATCTGGATCGAAGGGAGTAAATCTTCGATAAGCCTCTTTTAACCTTTCTAGAAATGCGGTCGGGGTTTCTTCCACCCGCTGGATAGTCTGTCTTACCTGGGCCAAATTAGTGGGTCGTCGCCCTGCTCCATGGAGACCTGCTATAAGTAACTGGCGATAGAGACGTAGGTGGTTCCTACCTTCATCAGTGTTATAGTCCCAATCTGGCCGGGTCAAAGGAAAGGCTTCATTGATCAGGTTTGGCAGCTGAGTGGGACGCCCGTTATCCCCTGGAACATTTTTTCGAGCCTCTAGTAACACTTTTTGTTTCTCCTCAGAGGTGAGGAGAGTTTGGAGAAGTTGCTGACAATCATCCCAGGTTGGCTGGTGGGTCACTAGAACAGACTCAATCAGAGAAGTTAAGGCAACTGGGTCACTAGAGAAAGAAGGGTTATGAGCCTTCCAATTATAAAGATCAGAGGCAGAGAATGGCCAATACTGGTATGGACCATTGGGACCTCCGGTCTGGCGCAAGGGGAAGGCTTTCGAAGTTTCCCCCAGATTTGGGGGTTCTCGGCGTCCCCGGAGTCGCCCCACCATGGGGGATGGGTCTGGAGGGGCACCGGCAACAGGTGATTTCTCCTCTTCTTTGGAGGAATCTGAATGGGGAGCTAGAACTGGAAGAGGTTGAGGTGGATAGGGTGGGGGTTCCTCTGTCATCAGGTCTATCAGGATGGACTCCTCGGGTGGAAGGATCGTCTGCGGCTTTGACCTGCTTGAAGCTGGGGGTTTAGACTTATCTAATATGGGGTACAATCTAGAACTTTGGGTAGATGGTGCTGGAATGGGAGCAAGGGGTGCAGACAGAGGAGGTGAGGGGCTAAGAGGAGAAGGGGGAGAGGGCTTAAGTGGGGAGAAAGGGGTGACCCATGGAGGTGGGTCAGAGACTAGATTTTCCCAGATCATGATATAAGGGACTTGATCTGGATGTCCTCTGGGTCCTAGAATGAAAACTTGGGATTTAACCTGTGAAATGAGGTCAAGATTAAAGGTTCCTTCTTTGGGCCAACCGACATTAAAAGTTGGCCATTCAGAGGTGCAGAGTGCTATCCATTTTTTCTTCATGATCTCGACCGACATGTGGTTGGCCCGGCTCCGGACATCCTTCCAATGGTCAAGGGTGAGACTTAGAGGGGTTACCAAGGATTGCCCCATCTTTGTTCTAGGATGTAAAAGGAGGTAAAGAAAAGTACACAACAAGACAAAGATAAGACCACAAAAGGCAAACGCTGCACGCTTTCGGCACAAACCGAAAGTATTCAAGGGTGCCAACGAACTGGGGAGTTCTTGGCCAAATCTCAAAGTGGTGTATCCTTCGGAGACACCTAGATCCCTGGGACGTCTCCCAGGGTGGCAGGGGAGAAGTTAGAGTTCGTCAACTCCTTCTCAGTCTGCCCAAAAGTTACAAATGGATCACGCGTGTCCGTACAATCGCTGCGCTTCAGAACTAACAAGACAGAGCAATTACACAAACCAAGACAGACAAAAATAAAAATTCATGCTGGCCAGCTTACCTCCCAGAGTACTTTTGGCCGTTCCTCGGGCAGGGGTTCAGGGTGTCGAGGGGATATCTCGGTGGAACCTCCAAATGAAAGACCCTATGACCCCCTGTCCAAGGAAGAACTACACGTAGTCACTGGCTGCAAAAGCAAGAGGCAGTTTATTGTCACACAGGCACCTGTGGGTGCTCAGCAAAAACCTCAGCCAGAGCTTCGGTGAACTGGCACACAGGGCTTTGGGGTACAGGTTTTTTATAGGGTAAAGGGGCAGGTTTTGTGCGCGTGGTAAGCAGCAGGTTTCTTATCTTCAGGTTACCTCCCTTTCCCGCTGAGACCGCTGCAGCCAACATTTCAATGCAGGCTTCAGCAAGGCCAGGAAAGGGGGAGGGAGGATCACCCAGGACTTTTTAGCCCTTTTTCTTAGCAGCCCAGAAGTTTAAAACAGACACCCTTTCTTCTTTCTTTTTTCCTTATGCCTCGGGAAAAAGACACAATTGTTGCTTGGTATTTTATGGTTCCCGCTTATCAGTTCCTGATTGTGCAGGCACTCCCTAGGACCCGATGATCTATGCTTTTCTCCAACCGCCCTATTCTTTTTCAATCTATTTATCTGTTTAAAGACCTCTGGGGAGGTTGTGCAGCCTCCCCTGTGTCATGGGTTTAAGACATGGAGCTGGGGCCTTTCAATACCCAAGATTTAAGCCAAAGAAATGTTGCCATTATTATTATTATTATTATTATTATTATTATTATTATTTTTGGATTGGGGAACACTGCCATTTCTGTATAGAGGGAAAAGTTTCAGAACCAGTTTCTTGGAAGTCACTTATTACTTTTTAAAATATTTTATTGGCCAAAGCAACCAAGTAAGTGACTTATCCTGAAATCATTCAGGTAAAAGGGAACATCTCAAGTCACTGATGTCATTGGGGTAGAAAAAAATCCTCCTTGTGTGAATCAGATTACCTCAAAATATTTAGCTATGAATGAAGAGAGAGAGGGTTGGATCTTCCATTGGTGCCAGAAAATAAAGAAGAGAGTTGACAAGTTTAAGATCTTTGAGAAACAAGATCTTTAGTTGTGATTACTTTCTTTTGTCATGGACAGATGACAAACAGACCTATTGAGTTTTTATCAAAAATTCAAAAGTTCCTCTTTCAAAACCTGTGATGTTTTGCTGTTATTTGACACTTGAGTTGTCAAGTAAATCTTAGCTCTGGTTTTCACCAGCAGGAAGTAGGCAATTATGTCTTTGCTTCCCTGTTGAAGCACTTTTTATATTCTGTGTCCACTTCATAGATGGCCAGAAAAAGTAATGGAAAAGAAAGAATTTTCCAGAAGTGAAGACAGGGTTCCCACAGGCAAATGGACAAGGAAATTCCCTCTTGGGAACAGAACCTTAATTTAACCAAAAAATCTGCTTTCTGATGGAGCATGGATTACTTGAAGTTCTTTTCCAACAGTATTTCTTTATTGATAAAATAGGTATTTGATTTTTTTACTATTTTTTTATTTTTTGATGGATCTTCTTTACTTTTATTTATTTATATGCAGTGCTAAGAATCAACCCCAGCACCTTACACATGGAAGGCAAGTGTTGTACCACTCAGCCACAAACCCAGCCCTTGGTGTTCTTTTCAGAATGTTAACACTTAATTGAATTAATCTCATTTGTATTTCACCATTGTGCATTGGATGTGATGGTGGTAGTAGATAGCAAACATTGCTTCTATGTTAGTTTATAGGTCACTGGATAGGGAAGGAGCCACATATCTATTGAAGAGTGTTGTCATCAACCCAGATCCTAGACTTGAACAGATTTCAGTAATTGAGTGGATCTTCCAATTGACTCATGAGAAAGGAGGTGACTGTTTCATAGTGGGAAGAAGGACATACTCCCACCTCTGATATTTAGCTAGACTTGTAGCCTCTAGATAAAAAGAAATTCTTTCTCAGGTTTCTTATTTCTAGATATAGTCCCTAAGACAGTTTCTAAGCATTGGCAGTAGGGTGAGAGTGAAAGTGATGTATGCTTCTTCTAAAGCACATTTGTATTTAAAAAGTTGCTTGTCTTTTATAATCTTTTACCCATCCCCTTTCCAACCCATGAAGTTTTGGTGAGCCAGGGAGAGGTATAATGAGACAGGTTTAACTTTAGACTCTGGATGTCCTTGCAGAGCAGAGCTCCCTACCTCTCCCAGACCACTTGTCTGCCCCTGTAATCTTATGAGAGAGAAATGAATTCCTTCTTTTAAGCCATTGTTTGGTTGGTCTTGTTGTATAGCATTTAGCTTATATTTTAATTAATAGACATGGCAATGCTATAAGCAATAAACAAGCATATCAATTTAGAATTGGAATTATTGTGTTTTTTTTAGTTGAAGTTTTTCATTTTTACATTTTTATGAAAATTTATTTTTCAAATTTTCTAATTTTACAAATAGTTTAGAAATGAAGAAATATTACTTAAATATTCTTATAATTATGCAGGTTTCTTTTTATTTTCATAAGTGTGTTATACACATTTGTATTTTTTATCCTGATAGTTTCACATGGTATTCATTTTATTTGTTACTTTATGAGTTCTTACACTTGCAAGTTATTGTTACTGACCACTCAGTTTTACCACATTATATTTAAATTTCTTTTTTTTTTTTTTTTTTTTGCTGTGCTGGGGATTGAACACAGGGCCTTGTGCTTGCAAGGCAAGCACTCTACCAACTGAGCTATATCCCCATTCCTTAAATATTTTTTTATTGTTGGTTACTGTGGACTCAGTTTTGAGCCCCCCAACCCCAAATTCATGTGTGGAAGACCTCACCTACCATGTGATATTATATTAGGTATGGGTCCTCTAAGAGATAATTAAGTTAAATAAGTTTGTAAGAATGGAGCCTTGATCACATAGAACATTCTTAGTCTTAAAAATGTTTATTGCTTGTCTTCTGTAATATTCCTTTCTGATCTTTCCCACTTTTGGGGTCCCTTCTCCCCAGAAGAGGGCCCTTACCAGAAAGTGATCATGTTGGCACCCTGATCCTAGGCTCCCAGACTCCAGAATTGTGAGACAGTACATTTCTGATGTTTAGACAATCTTGTTAAATTTCTGTTGTTGTTGTGACTTGAACTGACAAAAACAGAACCCAGGCTTTTGACTATGTAGAATTTTTGACCACACTGTCAATTGCAAATGGGACTGGGAAGAAAAAAACCAAAGAAAGTAGAAAGATTATCAAGAAGAAATTATATTACAAGAGACAAGAATTTTGAGATTGAGGATGCTAGTATTGAATAATGAGATCTAATAATTTTTATGAATTTTCAGTTGTCTGGGCCTTCTGGAGAGCAGTTTTATTTATATCAGCATAAAATTACAGGTTTGAGAGGGTTAAGTAGTGGATGGGAGTAAAATAAATATGACTTAAATTCTTAATGACAGCTGGCTATGAATGGAAAGGGGCAGGGAGGGCAGTGGCAGGAGAGAAACAAAATTTGGGGTTGTATGTTAGAGTTTCTTTTGTTCATTGTTTTTTGATAGATATGTTTATGTGCAGAAAGGGAAAATTAGAAGTGAAATGAAAGATTTGGAGGGTATAAGTGGATAACTGACAACATCAGATTCCTGAGAAGGTGGATGACTTGAGTATCCAGGGCAGTGATTAAAAGTTAGCTTTGAGCAGGTGGAGGAACACCCTTCCAGCACACTGCCAGGAAGGAGGTGAGAATATGCGTGTGGTTGGTGGTCACAGAGGAAAGCAATCAAGGAAGTCTAACCTAATAACCTATTTTTTGTTCCTGTGGAGGTGATGTTACTTGCTAAGTGAAAGAGGAGTAGGTAGCTTGAAGTAGGTGGTGGAAATTTGAAATTGATTCTGTGAGAAGTAAGGGAGGAAGCTGATAAGGAACCCAAGGAAAAATTGATAGGTAGCAATGAGAAGGGCTGAGATGGGAAACTATGTATATGCAGAGTTCCTGATCCTTATCACCAGGGCTTTTATAGCAGTGATCTCTAGCCCAGATGTGGGAAGTCCATCCTTAGGTTGATCCTTAGGTGTATAGTAGAAGGACAAGCCAACAAGAAAGTTAAGAATTTAGTGTCAGGAAGTAGGCAAATCTTGGCACTGAAATCCTAGTTTATATTGGACAATAAGTGAAGTTTGGAGTATAGATAAAAAGATAGGGGAAAATAAGAGAAGGAAAGTACATAAAACTAGAAGCAAAAAGAGATTTATGTATGGTTTGATTTATCATTCATTCATACAATATATATTCATTAAGCACTTATCTCCTGACACTGTTTGAGGTATTATGGCTACCTAGATCAAAACAGCTCAATTGTGGTAGGAAAATAGATGAAACACACACACACTCACACGCATGCACACACACACACACACACACACACACACACACACACATTTCAGATAGCAAGAAAGTATTAAAAAGAAAAATGAAATAGAAAAGTGGTAACATGCTATTTTGAATAATGTGATCAGGGAAGAGTCAGATGTGACCTCTGAGCGGACACTTGGATATCATCAGATACACAGCACTGCAGGTGTCTGGGACATAGTATTCCAGGTAAGGAAATAGCACTTAATCCTGCAAAGCCTGGGTTGGGTCTTGAGTGAGGAGCATCCATGGCAGTGGGAGGTATGAGTGAGGAGAATGGTAATCAATTTGGGGCATGAGTAGTAGTAATCAATTATGGCCACTGAAAGGATTTGGGATTTTACCCATGTCATAAGAAAGCCATTGGAAGGTTTTAATCAGAGGAGTGACATAGTATTTCTTACTTTGATGAAGACTTACACTGGCTGCTTTTTGGAAAATTGATTGGCATTGGGAATCTGGATAAGAATCTGGAGAGCTAAGAAGGCAAGAGATTGTTGTCCCCAAGTAACATGTTGGAATTTGGATTTCAGCAGTTGAATGATACTGGGTGAAGAATTTGCTGATCCTTTAAGCAGAGGCAACCACTCTGAGGGATTGCTGGGTTTGGTCATATGGTAGTAGTGTTTTAAGTTTATTTAGGAAACTTCATATTGTTTTTCACAATAACTGAATAATTTACATTTCCACCAAATGTATAAAAATTTTCCCTTTTCTTCATACCTTCACCAACACTTATCTCTTACAGCTTATTATTAAAGTAAAATTGTATGAAGAAACAAGTTATATTATTATGGAACAGTTAAAAGCATAGTAGATGAGTATATATATATATTGATGTGGAAGAATTTTTATGACAGAGTATTTCCATGGTATTAGTTTGTTTTTTATTACTGTAACAAAAAATACCTGAGGCATACTACTTTATAAAGAAACAGTTTATTTTGGCTCATGGTTCTGGAGTTGCAAGTTCTGGGGCCATATCTAGTGATAGCCTTCTTGCAGATTAATACTGAGGCTACACAGAGCATCATATGGCAAGAGACAGGGTGTACCATGTGTACATGTGTGTCTTCTGGTGTCTCTCTTTTTGTAAAGCCACCAGGATTCAATCATGAGTACTCTAACCCAGTGAATTATAATCCTAATCACATCCCCAAACCCTCAGCTCCAAACTCCACACATTTTTTTCCACTGTCTTATTACCTCACAATGGGGATTGAATTTAAACACATGGAGTCTTGAGGAACTCTCAAACCATATCCAAACCATAGCACAGTCCTTAAACCCCCCATTGCTTTTCATTTATTAGCACCTCTATTTCTTTATATAGCCTAGATGGTTCAATTCAAATTACTTTCCTGCAAATTTGCTTATTTTCTTTGTTGCTCTTTGGACTTTCCAACCTGCCAAAGCATCAGGACTGGATGAACTTAGGTTTTTTCTCTTTACTGAGGTACTTAAGAGCCTTAAAATTGCCCAGAAATCATCCATGTGTCTCTATTACCTCAAATCCTCACTCCCCACTGCATAACTCCTCCATTCTTCCCAAACCTCTTAATCTCCTACCAGTGTTACTAGACCTGACAGTCATTCTCCTTGGACCTATGCTTCCTTTTGAAAACACTCTTCTCTTGGCCTTTGTCACACCACATTCCTTTTGTTTTCCTTTTTTCATTCTTTTTAACTCTCTTCTCTCTCTTCTATGTTCTTCTGCTTTCCCTTGACTTCTAAAAGAAGAACTCATTAAGATTAATTCATCCTCTTTTTCTCTTTGACTTTGGTTTTAAATGTGATCTGCTTGCTGAAGTCTTTCATGTTACTTCTACCTAGAGTTTGTTTTGGACTGGATAGTCTTTTGTTGTTGTTGTTGTGGGTGACTTCCCTGTGCATTGTATTATATATAGTAGCATCTTTGTCCTCTACCCACTAGGTGCCAGTAGAACTCCCTCTACCCAATTTGTGACAACCAAAATAGATATTATCAGATATCTCCTAGGGGACAAAACCTGCATTTGATAATTAGTTAACTCCTTAAAGCTCTCTTCTGAGAATCTATGGAAAATACCTTTCTGAAATCATCAATTTGAATGTCTCATAGGCATCACAGATTTAAAATAAAAATGGATGCTTATTTTCTCTCCAATGTATTCTTTCTCCAGCTTTCCTCCTTTTATATCTTTCATGGACTTGTGGGGCATTGAAAGTATTTGGCTTTAATTTGAGTGAATTAGGGAAGCTTCAGGGTGTTTGTGGTAAAGATATGAGATGGTCCCACTTTGCTCAGAAATATTATGAGAATAGATTATTATGAGTTGGAAGATTGAAGCAGGAAGACCAGATAGGAGGCAACTCTGGTAGTACCAGTGAAGAATGGTAGTGCCCTTTGCCAGAATGTTAATAGAAGGATGGTAAGAACTAGTGTCTTTGGATTATTGCTTAAGCATGAATATTGCTGAGAAGAGTAGTAGATTGCCCCATCATGAATTAATAACTTAGTGTGCTTACATTTCAAGGTTTTTCTAAGAACTTAGAAGAAACAGGTTTTGAATCAGAGGGAAAAGAGAGTAATGAAAACCCAGGAACTTCCTGAGATTTTACTGGAAGGGATTTTGGCTAGAATAGGAAGTAAAATTAGGGATACAACAGGATGAGTAAGCAAACCAACCTATACAGCGAGTTCTACCTCAAAGTCTTTTCTATGACTGACCCTTCCATTGTAAAACATGTACCTTTAGAAGAGAAGCTAGAACAAATATAAGTCAGGAGACTTTCTTTCATTAAATGTGAGAAGCAAGTCATTTTGGACTATATGGCCATTTGCTGAGGTATGGTGGCTATTGGTGTTTGGGTTGAGACAGGTGTTTGTTGTACAAGATTATGCAATACATTGCAGGGCACTTAGGATCCCTCATTCTTCAGCAACTAGCAAGGGTGTGCTCCCTTTTTGTGACCTCTCTACACACCAATTTCCAGAGTATCCATGGGAGTTGGACATGCTCAACAGCAAACCACTGGACTAACCCCACTTTTTAAAATTTCTCAGTTACTTTCATAAGGCTGTGACATACTAGAAAAGAAAAATACCTTGAATTATTTGTTTTTAATCTTAGATATTTAGAAGATATCTACTAGAATTTTAAAATTAACTAATTTTCATTGCCAATGTGTCCAATAAATGTTTTTTGTCCATGATATAGACCTTAAATATTAATTCTTAGTCCTTTAACAGAGTTTATGGATATCTCAGGGCTATTTCTGAAGATATTGGGAAGGACACAAGCTTCAGCAGCTTTTTTGCCAGCACTATAATGTAAGGGAACATGAACTAAAATGAATGTGGAGTTTGGATGAAAAAGAAGTTCCTTGTTCGGTTTGTCAGAGGGTATGGGAGCAGGATTAAAAGAGGGAGTTCATTGGCTAGGATGTGAATATTTATGTACATCAAATCTTTATCAGGTATGTCTAATACCAAAAGGTAAATGTGTTTTACATAATATTTTTAAAAAGTAATAGAGAATAGAATGCAACATTCATCAGATTTATGAAGGGTTAAAGACTCAGTGTTGGAATGCTGGAAAATTTACCAAGGAAAAATCAACAATTTTAATTGTGTGACAATAACAGGATCAGGAGAAATGTGTGTATTAAGCATGACTTAGGATTGATATCCAAGATACCTGAAACTTACTGATGTAAAAATATTAAAATTCAGTACATAAATGGGTAGAAGTGTTTTAGCAGTTAATAAGTAGTACAGTAAAATGTGGGAATGTTCACCATAACTGGGTAATCAAATAAATACATTTTAAATCAACTTTGAGTTACCACTTCCATTCTCTCAAAGTACTGTTCTTGAGGGGTTTAAAAGGAAGGAGCCCATTCATACTTACTTGTTTATTATGCTTTATCTATTCCTAATCACTGCTTTTATCTGAATATTCTGTGTGATTTCAGACTCTTGTATCTTAGCTTCTTGGGTATTTTCCCCCTACCTCCTGGTTCTCTGTCAGATTTTCACTGTTTTAGAGCAACAGTTAGAACCTGGAGGTATCTCTCCTGTGAGCACCCTGTACTGTCACCATGGGCATGTGATTCAATCCTTACCCCTAGAAGAGTGGGTCTTGAGTTTTGGCAGTCATGTCCTGCCTCAGGGCCTGGCACAGTCATTTTTTGATTACTGTTGTCCTGAATAATTGAACTTTGGTGAATGTTTTAATGAACTACATTATGTTGGGTTGTTGAAATAGTATGGCAAAATTTTGTAACTAAGTAAAAAATAATATTTTTAGTGTGATTTTAAACTGCATTTAAAAAGTAATATGCATAAATGAACTTCAAGATTTTAGACTGTTGATAAGCTTTTAAAATTTACCATATATAGTTTTTATGATAAAATATGTAATTAAAATCACCTGAAAAACTTGACCTCTACCTCCTACATCACATACTTACCTCTGGGCCTCCTGTTCAGTTATCTGGTCTAACAGGTAGCAGAATGGGCCACCATATTTTGTGGAATTTGAGGATAATTGCATTTATGTGAGTGCAATTAGGTCCTCACACTTATTAGAACTTATCATTATCTCTTTATGCATGTAGCTTGAGAGATATTGTTTTCTAAATAATTTTATCTTATGTATGTATAGTACTTGGGTTTTAGTTACAAATGTGTTCCTGTTATCAAAGATAAATGCAAGACTTTCTAATGATGTCAAATATAAATGGTAATTGGCTTCTTTAACATATTTTGAGTATTGACCAACAATCTGCCTGTGACCAACATAGAGAATTTCTTTAGACAATCCTTGTCTGTTAGGAAAGACCAACACATCCAGAGGCATTCCACATGGTATCATGAGTGCCATGAGCATGCGATGAACAAAGTGCAGTGGAAGGCAAAGGGGAGGGAGAAGTACATTTTTTATTTTTTTTACCAATTGAGGCAATGAGATGCAAGATTCTTCTATAGTGTGATGACTCTTCAGCAGGACTCCAGAAAATAGACAAAATTTTTTGCCAGGAAAAAGGAGAAGCATGAACAGAAAGACAGAGTTATAGGAGTATAGGATATGTTCAGAATCCACTGAAACATTTTGGAGAAGGATATGACATGATCTGTTTTGTGCTTTTGGAAGAAAATTGAGGTCAATGTGGAGAATGATTGTAACAGAAAAGTGATTATCAAAATCTTCACTTTTATTGTGTGCTCTCCTGTGTGACAAGTAAACATTCCCAGAGTTTAGATTATAGCATAAACTTTATATTATGCACACTTCTAGCCAGTCAAATTTATGACCTCACTAGAGCTGTACATCAGAGTGTCTCTTCTTAAATTCTGAGTAAGAACCAGTGGACTAAGGAATGAGATCAGCTAAGAGGCCATTGCAATGTTTTTTTTCTATATTTGACTGTATAGCTTTAGTGTCAGTGTTGATTTATAGGGTAAGGGAGAAAAGAAATTACAGACCAGTGTTTCTCAAATTTTTATGTTAATATGAATTGCCTGGGGAATTAAATGTAGATTCTGATGCAGCAGGTCTGGGGCAGGGCCTGAGATTCAACATTTCTATAGGTTCACAGTGATGCCAACACTCATTTTCTATGGACCATATTTAAGTAGCAAGAGATAACTTGGCTGTGAGGCTCCAATGATTAGATGGTGATGTTGTCATTTGAAATGGGGAACACAAGAATAAAGCAAAGTAGGGGAGAATTGAGGAATCTGAGTCCTTGTGGGATATTCAGGTCAAAAACTAATGATAACTGGAAGTTTGAATATTATGCATAAGAGGAAAATGAGGCCTAGAGGTACAAATTTGGGAATCAGTATTTCATAGCTGATACTAAAGACTGTGAGAATCAATGGTATTACCTACAATGAGAAGATGAAAATAATATTAGAAAATATACTTATTCCTGCTTGCTAGAATTTTAATGCTTCATTCAAGTGTCTATAAACTAGCAATGGGGAAGAAATTAGAGAGCTTCCTCCCTGTGAATATCTTTTGGGGTAAATTCAGGAATAGGGAAGTCTTCTTTGGAAAACAGCTTTCTTCCTTGGTAATGACCCTAAAATATTAAATATTCCATGGATCAGTTTAAGAATGCATTGAAGTGTGTTTCCTTATGAAAATCCATTTATATAAAAATACATAGTAAGCATTGTCAATATGTCAGGCATTCTTTTTGAAGCTCTGACTTAAAATAATAGGAAATAAAATGAATCCCTAATACAGTGGAGTTTATGGGGAGATGGATAAAAGTAATTATAATAAAGTATGGTAAATGCTGTGATACTGTGATATGAGAACTCCTACACAGGGGCACATGACTCAATGGGAGATGTGGGGTGACCTTTCCAAGGAAATAGCATTTAAACTGAGACCAGAAGACTTGAATGGAGGTGACCTACAAAAAGAGGAAAAGATGGACTTGCAAGCAATGTCCTAGAGGGGAGAAAAGCCTGCAAGTTGGTGGAGTTCAGTGTATCTGACCCATGGGTATGTGGGGTGAGATTGATGAGAGATGATCTTGGAGAAGTGACCAGAGTCCATGCTAGGCAGTGACCCCTGGGACTTGGGATGGGGAAAGAAAATGATGTAAAAGTAAAAACTATTATTTTACCTTGGTATAAATCAAACAGTAGTCTTATGCAAATGATTTTACAAGGCTTTTGTGGACTGACTTAATAATGAGATGGTTACATTGTTTCTACAGGGAAAATGTTCTGGGCTTCAAAAGCTGTATTATAATTTATCTTTCAAAAAGTTTTTTAAACATTTGGGAACTGCTTGGATAAGTGCATGACTCTAGTGCTTTTTTGCTATTTGTGCTAAAAATGAGCTTTTACTGGTATTTTAAAATGAGGCTACAGTGTTGATTTTCTCACTCTCTTGTGGTTTAATTTTATTTTCATGATCAGATTTAGAAAATATATGGAAATATATTTATCAATATTTATAAATTGTTTTTCAAAGTGTTCTAAAAAGTTAAGGATTCTCTTTGTGAACTATATTATGGGATGTGTTATATACCAAGAAAACTGACATTATTAATTAATAGAAAGTAAAAGATTAGTATGGTCTCACCACTGATGTCAAGTGTAATGCAGAAAGTAAACAATAAAACGATAAAGTGCCTTGCATTTTAAAATACTTAATCATAAGCTATTGTTAGCAGTATATATACTTGATTTTTTAAATCAGACAGAAGCTGGTAAGTTCAGTCACTTTGTAAAATAAGTTTATATGAACTGCATTTTGTTTAAGAAAAATGTAGACTGAAACTGAAATTCTCAAGTTCCCATGTCTGCAACATGCAAAGTTAATTTCATCCACATTCTTTTCAGAAAAAAAGCATGTTTCTATATCATGTAGAAATGCTTTCAAGGGCAAGATAAAAAAGACCCAACTGAAACTGACTTCAGTAATAAGCACATTTTATTATCTAATTAAATAGGTAACTAGAAGATCTGGTTTTATAGTTGTTTCATGCAGCAGCTAACTGCTGTCATCAGACTGTGGTACTTTCTGTCTTTCCATTATACAATCCTGGATGAGCTTGCCTTTTATCTGCAGACTTCTTCCATCCTGGTCTACAGATAGCAGCTTGAGCTCTAAGAAATTCACTTAAATATCAAACTAATCAATATTTTAAGAAAAGGGTATATCTTTTTTTGTTTACCCAATTTAAAACCTTTTATTTATTTTTTTTAGGTTTTTAAAATTTTTTCTATTGTAAACAAATGGGGTACAACTTGTTAGGATATGTCTTTGATGTCTTTTTTTCGAGTGAAGAAGACTTTCTTAGAAGCCTTCTGGAAGACTTGACCTCTCTAGCCAAAATTGCATCTCATATGCATCAGTTGCATCTCAGGGGCCTGCAAGTCCTGTTTAGCTGAGACTAGACAAAATTCATGGCACTCCACCCCTGTCAGTGTGAACACAGTTAGGATTCTGTTATTCTAATTCCTCCCAAGGCCAAATTATTTATGCCTGGGCTCTTAATCACTTTCCCTCTCTTAGAAGAACCTACTCTGTTAATTATTCTTCTTGCCTGAATTATCAGGTTCTTTTCTCACTCTTTTAAATTCAAGTTTATTAGAAGAAAAATCTACAGAGGTCATCTCCATTTTACCATCCCATTTTTCCCTAAACTCCCTGCAATTTGGATTCTGCTTTTTTTTTTAATTGTAAACAAATGGGATACATGTTGTTTCTCTATTTGTACATGGAGTCAAGGCATACCATTTGTGTAATCATAAATTTACATAGGGTAATGTTGTTTTATTCATTCTGTTATTATTCCCTTCCCCCCACCCCTCCCACCCCTTTTCCCTCTATACAGTCCTTCCTTTCTCCAATCTCACCACCCTCCTTAACCCTAACCCTAAACCTAACCCTAATCCTAATGCTAACCCCTCCCAACCCCCATTATATGTCCTCATCCGCTTATCAGTGAGATCATTGGTCCTTTAGTTTTTTGAGATTGGCTTATCTCACTTAGCATGTCAGATCATAATGGGATTCTGCTCTTAATAGTCTTTTTCCATAATTTTCAGTAAACATCTGATTATGTAATCCTTAGCCACTTTGGTTTTTTCATCAGTTTTCTTCACTTTTGTCCCTCTGTATTTCATTTGTCTGTACTATATGCCTTATTTTTGTCTTTCTTTTTCTTGCTCATGATTAAATTATTCTTTTTCTTGGATTTTCTCTTAGATAGCAAGATTGGGTTATTAATTTAAACCATTTTTATGGATGTTATTTTGCCTCTATGCACTGTTTTATTTAGCTGTACACTATAAATTTTGGTATGTTACATTTTAGTTTTCATTTTTTGAAGGATATTTTCCCACTTCCTTTGTGAATTTCTTCTTTAAAAATGTGGTTATTTAGGTGTGTGTTGTTTTATTTCTCCTTATTCATGAACTTCCCCAAATTCCTTCTGGTATTGATTTCCAGAAGGAAATCATTCCATTACATTCCATTGTTTTATATTATTTAGGGTTGATCTTTATTTATTGTTCATGGTCTACAACATGGTCTATTTTGGAGAATAATGTGCACTTTAAAATAATGTCTAATGGGTTTGGATGCAGAGTATTGTATAAATGTCTGTAGGTCTGTTATCTTACAGTGTTGTTCAAAACATCTTTGTTATTGCTATTTTCCTTATTGTTTTTTCTTTCTAGTATTGAGTGGGGGAAGTTGAAGTCCCTAATTAATACTTTTAATTATTTATCCTTTTACCTTTTTGCTCCTCTGATGTTATGTGCAAATTTATTTTTATTTGAAGAAATGACTTGGGTCTTAAATGTCATCAAAGTTCATGAGTTGAAGACTCATTCCCAAAAAGCAGAGTTCATAGTTGGAACCTTTGGGAGGTGATTGGATCATGAGGGTTCTTGCCTTATGAGTGGATCAATACATTTGTTGATTAATACCTTAATGGGTTATGGGGAATTGGTTGGTTATAAAAGTGAACTCTTCTCTCTTCTCTGTGTTCTGGTCACCATGAGGTCAGCAGTTTCCCTTCATCCTGTGCTTCTCATTATATAGTGCCTTGATGTAGGCCTAAAGCAATCAGGTCAGAAAACCATGAACTGAAACCATGAACCAAAATAAATCTTTCCTCTTAAGTATTTTTTTCCTCCTGAAATATTTTTTCAGTGTTTATTTTGTTGAATTCATGGATGTAGAAATCTGGATACAGAGGACTTCCTGTAAATTTTATAAGAACTTACTTCTGATTTATATTTACTTTTTGGCAAAAGAGACATTTTTTCTTCATTTTTCTTTTGATTTCTTCTCCTTTTTTGTGCTATTATTCTATATATGTTAGTAACTCAACAATATATATAATTTTTACTTTATATAATCATTCCTTTTAAAGGAACTGGGAGAAGAAAGGAGACCATGTTCATATTCATAAGTAGTTATATTGATCTTTTTATGTTTCATTCTTTATTCCTTCAGATTTGGATATTCACTGTGTTGCTCAGGATGGCTTTATATTAATGATCCTTTAACTTCAAACTCTTAGGTTACTGGAGTTACAGGAGTATACCACTGTGCCTGGCTTGATTTGTTCTTCTATCATTTCAAATCTGTTTTTGGTTTCCTCTAGGTAATTTTTTATTTCAAAACTTATTTTTCAATTCTAAAACTTCTATTTTTATACCATCTATGTCTCTGTGGATATTCTGTTTTGAGACAAAATTGTAACCATACTTTAATTCCTTAAGTGCAGTTTCTTTTAGTTTTTGAACATATTTATAATAACTATTTTGATATCTGTATCTGTTAAATCCAACATCTGTACCCCTTTAAAAACTGTTTTTATTGCCTTCCTTTTTGCCCAGCTTATGGGTCACAGTTGACTGTTTTTTGCACAATTTTCAATTCATGTTGAAAAACTGACACATAATATAGTGTAGTTAGTGACTGTACAGATGCCTTTCTGGTAATGGAGGGGTACTGATGTTCTTTGGTTGACCACTTATTAATGAGTTAACTGAACTAACTTTGTGAAGTCTGTTTCTCTACAGTGTACAATCTGAGATGTCCATGTTCAGATTTCTTTTTTTTTTCTTTTAGCTTTGCCATCACATGCTTACCCCTTGATTAACATAAGCCACATATTGGTCATAGTCTGTGCTTATACCCTATGTATCAATTACATTTTTTACTCTTTGCTGTTGGATTTGTTGTTTCTTATCAAAGTTAACAGAATTGTAGTAATTTTTGTTTTGCCCCATGTTTATATGAAAACATGTAGCTTGGATTTTCCATTTCCATTTATACCTGAGAGAGGGCAACCTTGGGCATACCCATAATCCTCTAGATTTCGAGGGATGTGTGTGTTTTCATTTTAACACCCAGATTCCTAGGTATTATCCTTGCAGCAGAATAGGTTCATGTTCAGCTACTGTTTGATCAAAGCTTTTATTCACCTTCTAGTGACAGTGAGGTGTCCTTTTATTGAAGATCTGTGTGTGGTTTGAAAATATTTTCAAGTGCCCCATGAAATGCTTTGATTCTTTTTGAGTTAGTGAAGTCTACCACTTGCATATAATCTTCCCAACTCCCAGATTTTTCTGTGCCCTGGGTATTCCTTTCCTGGTTGTGTCTGTTAAACTTCTCATTGCTCTAACATTTTGTTGGGTACTGCTTTTATCATGGAGATGTGAACAACTTCTTAATTGTTTTCTATGAAGATCTTGTTGTTTAAAGCATTGTACTTAGGTATTTATTTCACAAGTTGTCTTATAAATACTTAGTTCCATCACACTAAGAGCTGTTTGTCCTTGAGTCTTGCTTCTCTAGTTTGTCTCTCCTTCTAGGCAGAACCCTGTACCACTGCACAAGAAAAAGGATTGTTGTTCACTTCTCTAAGACTGATACCCTTGCTTTAACTAAGGTGGTTGGGAGCCAGGGCATCCCCTAGTCTTGTTGGATTGTCCCTCTGGGTGTGGATCCTGTGCATTATCAACAAGCTATGTCAGGAGTGATAGCAGCCTAGTATTAGGCTGTTGCACCTAAGGTAGAACTTTCACCCCTCATATGAGGAAGTCGACTGGAAGAAAAGAACTCTAATCCTCTGATTCTGCCTTAAAGGTCTGCGGAAAATGAAAAGTGCCAGTGGACTGCCTTCCCTGAGTGAAATTGTAGCCATAGACTAGGTACTGAATGAAAAGGAAACCCCCCTTTTCTTGAATAGATCTGCCTAAACTAGAGCTTATGGAGTCATTTCTTTAGTCAGAACTTGGAAATGTGGGTGATATAAGGAGAGATCAGGTTGTGGCTCAGATGTCACCAAGTAGCACTTACTATGATTTAGTAAATTTTCTTGAGTGAAAATCTTAACACACTTTCCAGAGACATTAAATGATTGTTTGAAATAATTTTTCCTAGTTAAGTTGCTGTTTGTTGGGGAGAGTTTCTGTAACACTTTTTATTCTTTATTCCCAAATTTGGTCTCCTGGCTTTACCTATTTAAAAAAAATGATAAATTTTATACTTCTTATTGTCTACATATTAATTTGTACATTTCTAATCTTCAGTATTCTCCATTCATTTTGTATCCATGCCCTTTACCTTTTGAAAGACTTGAGAAGTTTTTCCTGTAGATTTTCCTACATTCTGGAGTTTGGTGTTGTGGTATTGGTCAGCATGTTCCTTTGATCACTGTCTTTCCTACAACTACCCAAAACTGGATCAGACTCAGGTTCAATCCCTTAGGCAGTAATATATGTGGAATTTAGCAAAATATAGCATGCCTCTGAATCACCTGCTGTGTTTATTAAGGCAAATCTTACTGAGTGGCAAGCCTATATTTCTGATTCATTAAGTCTGAATCTGGGTCTGAGAATTTGCATTTCTTGCAAGTACACAAGTGATGCTCAGGCTGCTGAAAAACATATTTTTAATGTCTGATGGCATCTCTTTTTGTATCCTAGTAGCTATGTGTGCCTTTACATGTTCATTTATTTATTTGACAAATGTCAATATTCTAATTTTTTCATTGGAATATTTTTATAAAGAGATGCTTACCTTTACCTAGTATTTGGTTACCCAGTGTATGGGTAACTAAGGAAAGGTAGGGGGTAATTTATTGGTATTTTTCACTTTGATTTATTGATTATAAGATAATGAGGTGGTTCCCTGCAGGAAGCCATCTATGATGTCTTGTATGAGACCTGAGTGTAGTTCAAGCCATTAACCAGGAATATCTGTCTTCAGGAACTCACAGTTCAGTAATGAGAGTTTGAGAATGCCCAAGTCATGTGGTTATCCTGCATTAGTTAACCACTCAAGTTCATATACAAGCATTGGATGTAGGAATGACCCTTTAGAGCCAGTTGACTTGATTACCTCCACCTTCCTATCCTGTTTTTTCCCAGAAGAAGTTCCTTCCAGTGCCTTTTGATCTGTACCACTATAAATAATCCAAGTGCAGTCTCCTTTTGTTAGAGCCAGACCCTCTGGATGACTCAATCTGTCATGCCCCTGCTCTTGAGATAATTTTGTCTTCTGTCTTTATCTCTCATAAATAAATTTCATAGTTTTTTTTTTTTTTTTTTTTGCAACCAGTCCATCCTTCTAACAGGAATCCTTTCTGTCACCCATGGGGGAATGGGTGGTAAGAGATCTGTATGTATTGAAGGGTATTCTTATCATTAAACATATTAGATGGGTCTAATCCATTTCAAGTGTTATCATTATTGAAGCTGACGTTATTACATTTCAGTCAGTGGGATACCCTTGAAGTTGACTCCTGAGTCCTAAAATCAGTCATTTCTTTAGAAGCCCTGTCTAAGGTGTGATATCAGCTTTGTCATTGTTTCTGTGTTTTTTTCTAACAGAAGTTAGAAATGTATATGTGTTTAGTCACCTTTTTTGCTGCTGTGACCAAAGGACCTGACAAGAACAATTTTAGAGGAGGAAAAGCTTATTTATTGCTCACAGTTTTAGAGATCTCAGTCCATAGATGGCCAACTCCATTCTTCAGAGTGGGAGGTAAGGCCATCATACATCATGACAGAAGACTATGATGGAAGAAAGTGACTCAGGACATTGCACTAAGAAGCAGAGAGAGAGCTCTGTTCAACAAGGACAAAATATAAACCCCAAAGGCATGCATGTCCCCCAAACCCATCTCCTCCAGCCACATCCTTCCTGCCTATAGTTGCCACCAAGTTAACCCCTACCAGGGGATTAATGTGCTGATTAGGTTAAACCTCTCATAACTCAATCATTTAAACTGTAAACCTTCTTTCATTTTCTCTAAATGAGCTTTTGGGAGCACCTAATATCTAAACCATAACAGTGCACATATTTAAGATAAGGAAAAAATACTTCACAGGTTCTTATTGATCCAGGAATTTTGATTTGAGAATATACTGTGTATACAAATCTTCCATTTGTATCTTCTCCTCTGTACCAAGAATTCTGACTTTCAAGGGCATAAGTGATTGTAGAATTAGAAAATTCAATGATTACCCATTCATTTCTGTCCCACATTATGAAGGTAAGAGTATAATATAATATATTAATACAAATGAGTGACAATACTAATACTATTAAAAGTATTAAAATGCATATTTTTTAATATACTCTCACTATCTTACTGGTGTTTGATACTGAGTATATTTTCTGAACCTTTACTTCATTGAGCAGCATTCTAGAGCACACTTCTCTGTCTGATTCCACTGGAAAGAGGATACAAAGAGAAGTAATACACATCCCTGTTCTCCTAAATATAAAGGTCAGCATTGCTGGTTTGTGTGGTATCATCTTGTATGGAAAGTTGTGGCCATCAAATCTGGAATTCAGTTTTTCTTTAATAGTAATGTTAAACATTTGCTTGCATGCTTCCTAAAATAAAACCCTTTCTGTCACTTTCTATTTCTACCAAGAATAACTTCCTTTTGGTTGAACTCCTTCATTACTTTTAGCCTCCCTAGTCTTCAGAGTACCTAGTAAGGTGAAAGGATGGATGGATAGATTGATGTAACAACAAGGGGGTAGTTTATTTTAAGTAACTGACACATGATTGTGGGAGCCGGGAAGTCTGAAATTTGTAAGATAGGCCAGCAGACTGGAAATTCAGGCAAGATTCTTGTATTAATTGTCTTGAGGCAGAGTTTCTTCAGCAAACATCAGTCTTTTCTGATAAGGCCTCACCTTGATTTCATAAGTTCCATCATTTATGGAAGGTAATCTGCATTATTTAAAGTCAGCAGAGTGTAAATATTGGCCACATCCACAGAGACTCTCATGCCACATCTAAACTAGTGTTAGACTCTACACCTGGGCACCATAACCTTAGCCAAGATGACACATGAAATTAACCATCACACCTAGGTTGAACACTAAATTTATTGTGCAAATTGAGATTTTTTGAGAATAAGGAGTTATAAATTATAATTAAATTCTTATCATTATATACATTGAGTCTTATGCAATTTTATTCATTGACCAACTGTTGTTTATTATTGGTGAACCTACAAAAATTGTCCTGTTAAGAAAATTATTCTAAAATATTAACATTTATCTGTGTTCATTAAAGCAAAACAAAAACTGTTGTTGAGTTTCTCAACCTTAAAAAGTACATAAATGGAATTATCAGTAAATGTTCATATATTTAGTATTTTAGCCATTAAATGGGGGTATTTATGTATTTCTGAAAAAATATATTTCAAGAATTTGGTTGAAAATTTTTTAATTGTCTCATAAAATTGTGTCTTTTTTTCAAAATTGCATTTTATGGTTGCTAAATTTGAAAACAGAAAAAATTTTAAAAATTTGTTGATTTGTTTTTTCAACAGCTGCTAATCTCTGTGAATTATGATTTTAAAATTTTAGAATAAGCTCTCAAATTATGAATACCAAGGTACCTGTTGATTTCAAAGCAAATTCTATCAAATTATTCTAAAATCTTGATATTTTAAAATAGTTTAATATGTAAATATTCCAGCCCAATTATTTCACAGGTGTTATCTCCTTTACTCTATTTAGAAATAAAAAATTTTAGAAGGGAAAGCTTGTCATATAAGTTGTATCTATTTTATAGCTTTTGAAAATTTTACCAAATTTATACACTGCTAATTTTTTAGACATTCTTAGGTTTATTTTATTCTGTCATATATTATAAACTTGTCTAATTAAAAAAGTTCTCTTTAAATACTACATATTGAATGAAGATTTGCACTGCTATTATAAAATATCATATACCAAAGATTAAATAACAGGCTTTCATTCCTCATAGTTCTTGAGAATGAGAAGTCTGAAGATTAAGGTGCTGAAAGATTCATTGTCTGAAAAGGTCCTGCTTCCTGGCTACAGAACTGCTTAGATCTTATGTCCTTACATAGCCTTTCTTATATTTTTTCACAGAGAGAAAGGGAGGGTAGGAGAGACAGAGAATGATCTTATCTCCTCATTTTTTAAAGGCATTAATATCATCATTAGGGATCCAAGTACATGACATAATCTAACCTTAATCACCTCCCACATGCCACACCTACACAATACAATCACATGTAGGTATTAGGACATCAACTTAAGAATTTTTGGTGGGATACATATTTTTAATCTGTAGCTATTTCCAACTTACTATGAATAAAATGAAACCAAGATTTAGAAAGTTATTGAAAATCATCAGTGCTATTGATTATTCCAAGTGCATATTAAAAGATTCAAAGTTTTGTAGGACAGGTAACACAAAGAGAACATGTGCAATTATGATGTAGTATTTTTTTAAGTTGACATCATCTTTGTCTCAAAAATATTTTAATTCACTTTATGTGTGTTAAATTTTCATAAAATTTAATAGACTGTCACAGTTTCTGTGGATGGAATTGTTAAATTCTCTTCATTTTTATTGGTAGTGATAAATTCAGGTTTATATGCTCACAGTTGTGAATTATTTGTCAACCACAACCCAAGTACAATTTGTTTCTGTTCCATAATTGATATTTTTACTGTGATACTCTCTGTGCTCCACCAAAATCTGTAGTTGTGTTATTACCTTAAAAATAAGGTTGGCTCTTATTCACAGATTTTATTTCTGTGAATGTTTCTATTCTTGTAAGTTTAATTATAACTTCAAAATCATTATTCAGTGGATTTTTTGTGGTCATTCACTGAAATGAATGACTACAAATTACAAAATAGATTAAAATTGGGATTACTCAACACACATTTTTAGCTGGACACTTATGTTCTACTTTCTGTTATTTCTGATATGGTAAGTAAGTGTCCTTTATGTGGCCTCTTTTTTTTGGTTTTTGGTGCTTTTTGTTAGTAATTTTTCTGTTTAATATTTTAAGTATCAAATACAGAATTGTAGAACTGTGTAGTGTTCCTAAGGGCAAGAATGCTGTGATGTACATCCAGAAAAAAATATGCATTAGAAAAGTTTCACTCAGACCTGTGTTATAGTGCTGTTGACTGTGAGTTAATAGTGAATCAACAATATATATTAAATAAGATATCTTAAAACAGAAACATACATAAAACAAGAGTACATTTGATCAGTTGATGAAAATGTGACCAGAGTCTGTCATCCTAACCTTGTATCTCCTAGAAGCTGTGGTTAAGTAATGCACTAATTAAGTGTTCAGGGAAACATTATAAAACTTAACTATTGTGAATAATGAGAATTAACTGTAATTTTTTTCTTTATTGGTGAACTTTTTCACTGTATTGAAATAGCAATTACAGCAATATCAGGTGTTTCATGTTCTACAGAGTGAATGTCCAAAAGCTTTACATTTATTTCATGAATTAAATGGAGCAATCAAGCCATTATTGGGATTGAATTTTCTATTTGACACTGATAGAAAGATGAAATCATTAAATTGTTAATTTCTACTGTTAATGGAGCCAACAAAATTATATTCATCACTTTACCTTGACTACATAAAACAATTTTAAATCAGAACTGAGAATTTTTAAAAAGTCATTTGATTTAGATGAAAAGTCATGCTTAATAGAATAACATATAAAACACTTTATCTGCTTTTATTCCATTGGTGTGTTTGAGCAAGTCAAAAGCAGGGACAGCAACATTGGTTATTTCTTATGGGTATTCTCTTTGATAGTCAAATGTGACTTATGATATTTATACAAGGTTGGTTACTGCTAGTTGTCTTTCAGATGTAACTACATGTTGAATTGGTAACTGGTTTCCTTGCCTGTATTGAGAAATGACTGAGCTGATGCCAGAGCCTGAATGAAAATTACAGATGTCTCAGCTTATTTCAATGGGCCCAAAAAAAATCATTGAAGAATAAAAAATCTAGGATATATGATAAATTGGTTGGGGCATAAGACAGTGGGCATAAATTGGACATTTTGGGGAAACCAATACACACGGACACTTTACTAAATGTGTCCTTTCAAAAATATCCTAACACCATATTCTTGATTACAGTTTTCCCATTAAAATGCTATGCCCCCAATTTGATTCACTTGTTCCTGACTATTTAGTAATTTCCACAGCATTATGCACTCAGAAAAGAATGTGAAACACATTTCTTATTTTTATTCATTGTATCATTTATTTATAGAACATTTTCTATTCATCCTAAAACTTTTATACTAAAGTTTGTATATTTTCACTTTTAAACTAAAAATAATAGTAATAATAAGTCATGCAATAATCTTCCCTGAAATTAGTTCTTTTGTTATCTTAATATAAATGCACAGTAATTAAAAATGAAAGTTTAAATGTAATTTTTATATATATTTGATAAAACTATTATCTGACTGATTATATTACTTTATATTTTATTATAGAGTTAATTGAAAATATTCTATCTTATAAGTACAAGAGTCTTGAGAAATAGGAGGTGACAAGGCTCTTTGGAGAGCTATTTCTTTATGTAACTTTTCTCTAATACCGTATAATCATATTTTCCAGAGAATTTTGAGTTTATTTTCTATTATCAGTTTGTCTAGAGGTTAGTAACCATTCTTTTATTTGTACTCAACTAAGGTCATTTTGGCCCATTTCCCCATCAGCTTATGATTTTTGATCTCATTTGTTTGTAGTTTGAATCACAGCAACAGCCATTCATTATTAATGTGGTTTTAGACACTAAAGGTACACTTAGCCCTTGGAGCGTGTTAAGGAGTTTAGACTTACTGTCTGCCCTCATCCTTCCAGCTGGTGAATAATGATGGTTCTGTCTCCTGCTTTAAGATCAACTCTGATTTATTGCAATCCACTTGTTCTACATTTGTAAGAAAATGCTGCTTTCCTAATGAAAGTCCAGGTCAGACCTTCCAGTTCAGTTTTTGTAAGCATGGAATGAGTGCATATGGACTGAGCAGCTGACAATCAATCATGGGGACTCAATATGTTAGGGGATTTTCTTCTAATTAGTTATCTTTGTGGGGAATGTGTGCTGATCATTTATTAACATTATGGTCCAAGAGTACATAAAATATCTTAACTGAAACAAGGCTGTCACATTTAAACCTTTAGTGAATACTACAGATTAGGTAAGAGAGGAGAGCCCAGAGAGTACTGTGAATCATGAATATAAGCATTGTGATTCTGGAATGAAGGCATATACATCTTCAGTTTGTTGGGACTGCTGCTTTCACATAAGTGCCTTTTTGCATTTCAGAGGTTGCACATATGTCCCTTTTGGACTAACAGATCACCAGAAGGTGACCTCTCTAGGCATGTGCCTCCTTTATCAGGCTGAACTAACCTCAAGCCAGGGTACATGGTACTAGGGCATGAGTTCAGCCCCTCTCAGTCCCTATCTGGGCACTTTTGTGCAGTGCCACATGATGTCCACTTTAACATCCCTCACCCCACCCTCAGGTTTTCTTAGAGGTTCTTTATCTCCTCAAAACCCAGAGGTAGCCAGAGGCAGAGTGACTGTTTTAAATAACACATTTAAAATATCTTATTTAAGCACTGCTTAAAATATTTAATATTTTTAATAATCTAGTTTTATTTGGCAACCAATTATGCAGAACTTCAATCAAAGCACTATGTGTATATGAGGTGCAGAGAAAATGTGTGCAATATAGGATGTTTAGCTGTATACCTGACCTCTACACTTTAGATGTCAATAGTGCATGCATAGTCATGTGTGTGCATACATGTGCTTTAGTAATGCTATCAAGTACATGTACAGAACATGCCAAATGTACTGTATTGAGAAAAATTGCCTATAGCTGCACCCCACTGCATTAAAACATTTTATAAGATGTTATATTGTAGGTTACAGGCATTATTTTCCATTTGTTCAACTTCATTCTGAATTTTCAAGATTCCTTTATGTTATCAAATAAATCTTCCTTCTTGGAAAAAGTTAAAAATAAATATGAATATGATGTTTTTTTGAAAAATGAATAGTTCTTTTATGAATAGGAAATCTTTACTTAAATTCTCATAAGGAATTTAAATAGAATAGTAGTGGGTTTGCATGGGCCCACATGGTGAAGTTGTATATTATATAAGTAAAATAAAAAATACAGAGTATATATAATCAATCAGATACTTGTCCATATATACATATATATGTGTGTGAGAGAGAGAGAACACTACTTATATGCATCTGCCCAGAATACTAGCCATGACTTCTTACTGATAATAGTTACCCTTGCCCACTTACATTCTCTGGGTCCCCCCTGCATTGTGGAGTAAGATCATAAAAACATTGATAGACTTGGCTGGATGTGTCAACCATGAGAAGTGTTCCACCATCAGAGGGAACCACAAAGGTGGTGATGATAAAGTTTAAGTTATTGATTGAATCTGTACCATCCCCCAAAGGCTATGGGTTACCAATGTGATCCCCAGCTGATGGCACTATGGGGAAGTGGTAGGAACATTACAGATTGGGACCTGGTTGAAGAAAGAAAGTTTGCTGGGGCATGCCTGTAAAAATGATATTGAGGCCTCAGATTCATCCTCTCCCCTCCTTGCTTCATAGGAACCATAAGGAAGGCAGCAAGTTTTGTTCCACCACACCTTGCACCGTGATACTGTACCTCACTACAGGACTGTCACTGTCAACATTATTAATTGGTTCATATCTATCTTAACCTAAACTTGCCTAAATATTTGAAATTTACTTTGGACCCTCACTGTGTAGGAACTTCACCTGAAGTTGGGCATCTCACGTGATTGCTTCAAACAATTTCTTACATTGTTAATAATTGCATAATGGTTTACTTATGTTTTCCCTGTGTGTCACACCAAGTTGGGGTGAATCTGAAAGTTTGTTGTCCAGGAGACTTAGCTAGGTGGAAATGTGTTGAGAAACTTTCAGTTCATTGTGCCCATGCAGGAGGAAGCACTGTGACCTTTCTTGTGATTGTCTTTTGCATGCTACAATGGTTCCTTAAGGCCAATAACTATTTAAACTGGCTTGTCTGTATTTTATCAGCTGAGTTTGAACCATAATCTCAAGGACATGGGCAAAAAGCTTGAGTCTTGTTCTAGTAATTAGAGAGAACATTTGGGAAAGGTCAGGATGACATAAGATTTGCTATGTAGCTATGGGTACAGGACCTCAAGGTATGTCTGAACTGTGCTCTCCACTTTTCTTTTACACCTGGAATAATGGTATAGCTTTATAAATGCTTAAAAATACTGCTGAAAGAATGAGCATTTGAATGTTCATCTAGGAAAACTTCCTGGGAGAATCCAAGATGTTTTCTAACTGGAGATGAGGTAGGACAGAGGAGCAAGGCCACTTAAAGTGAATGTTGAATATTCATTGAAGTTGACTTAACTGAAGGTACCAGGGATTTCCAGGTACTTAGATGTTAAAGGGATTTTTCTGAAGTGTTAGTCAGTGATAGTTGTAGAATAGATTATGTAAAGGGAAGTGGTGCTCAGAATCCAGTTTGTGGAATTTTCTGGGTATTTGCAAATTCCTGGCTCTTAATCTTCCTTCCTAAAGGCTAGTCCTGTCCAATTTGATAGTCACTAGTGACGGGTGGCTCTTAAGCACTTGAAATAAACTGTAGGTATAAAGTACCAGATTTCAAGACTAAAGAGAAAAATGTAAAGTATCACAAAATGTCTTCTACTTGATTACAAATTATATTACATGCATTGGATTAAATAGAATAATTTCACTTTTCACTATTTTTCAAGTGTCTACCAGGACATTTAAAATGGCACATGGGACTTGTATTCTGTTTCTGTTGGACAGTGCTACTCTGTGGTATAGGCTGATGAGGTGACATAGTTAATCAATACCCTGAGTGATTCTGATGCAGGGACTTAGACCACTAATTGAAAAAGAATTGACTGCAATAGATATTTCAGTATGAAGGCTAGGAACTTGAGAGTTGTGACTGAATTGGAGTCAAAGAGGTTAAGAAGGGACACATCAGAGAAAGATGCTTTGAAATAGAAATTGAGTGATAGCAAATGATGTGGAGAAAGAATACGCTGTCACCTGACATGGTAGTGATGGCCCATGCTCTGATAGAGAAGCTCCCCAAGCTCAGCCTGTTCTCACACTTTACCATGGTAACATTTAAGTGCAGAAGCTTTTATTAACTTTGAGTTTGGCCTTGACCCCATCTTATCCAAGGTGTTTACACTTTGCAGAATGTTTCTTAAAAGTGTGTTCTTCGTTTCTTGCACTTACTTTCTTCTCCAGGCAATGCAATGATCTTAAGGGATTTTGTGAAGGTCATTTGACTAGGGAGAAGTGTAGATGTAACTTCTTTTCTGAAGAAAATCAGAGAAAATTACTAAACACTTACTCATTAGAGACAACTGGAAAATATAAATAGGCCTCTATTGCACATTAAGGGTTTGAAAACATTTTCCAAGTTTTTTAGTCAAAATTTTTCTAAAGCTAGAAACTTGGGATTTTTATACCAAAAGTAACTTCATAAATGACTTAGTTACATAATCATATTGATGAAAAATGTGAGGTCCATTATGTTACATATTTAGTTTATGATTCCCTGTTCAGTTAGTGGAAGATTTTGTTGAACATCTAGATTTATTGACCTAGTCTCCTTTTAAATTGTATCTACTTGAAAACATACTGAGTAATTTTTTTTATTTCTGTAAAGTTTTCTTTTATTAAAAAAAAAGAACTTATTTTAGGCTAAAGATTTTTATACTCAGTATCCTATACACATAGTATGGAGAAAAGGACATTTTACGAACCAAAACTGTTTATGCTGGCACAGAAGTCACTTCTGGTGCCAGAAGGGGACAGTGTGCACACAGCAGTCATCTTGTCAACCTTCAGAACTTGGGAACCTACTCCTGGGAAACTTAAATGGGAAGGTTCTTATTTCTAAGGTACTCATGTTGCGTGGAATATTGACAATAAAGGTTGAGTTTTAATGTATTGCAGAACTGGTGTTCTTTTAAGCATATGTGCACACAGATTAAAAATTACATGAATAAGTTCTATGTATTTAATAATATTTAATTTAGATATTAATTATTTTTATATGAAAAAAACACTTTAGGTTATAAAATCATTATTCTCATGGACTCAGATACATTCCCATTAAATAGTGTGAGTTGTTTTATTTTTCAAGTCAACCTCTTCACACAAAGCAGTTTGTTCTAAATCTCAAGATCAGCTCTCATAATCTCATGATCTAAGACAGTCTGACTTCAACAAACCATGGAAATCTAATGAAAGACATTTAAGAACTCTATGGTAAGATATAAAACATTACTGAAAGAAGGACACATGTGTTCTCAGGTTAAAAGGCTTGGTTGTAGGGGCTGGGGAGAGAGCTCAGTTGGTAGAGTGCTTGCCTCACAAGCACAAGGCCCTGGGTTCAATCCCCAGCACCACACACACACAAAAAAAGAGACTGAGTTGTTAATGTGTCAGTGTTCTCCATTGACCCATAGATTGGTTGTATCCCAATCAAATTTTCAGCAATCTTTCTTGTACAAATGAACAACTCATATGGAAAAGCAAAGAAATGAGAATAACAAAGAAAATCTTAAAGAACAAAGTTGGGGACTTACATTAACAGGCAACAACAAGTATTCAAATCTAAATAATTAAGAGAGTGTTTTTTAAGCACACACATTATCAGAGATTCTAGAAGCAGATTCACATAACCACATTCATCTGATTTACCACAAAGGCACAACTGGAATAAATGAGGAAAGGATGATCTTTTTAATAAGTTATGCTAAATCAAATGAAAAGTCATATGGAGGAAAATAAACCTCCACTACAAGCTCTTACCATATACAAAAATCTATTTCAAGCCAGGTGTGGTGGTGCACACCTGTAATCCCAGTGATTTAGGAGGCTGAGGGAGGAGGATTGCAAGTTCGAGGCCAGCCTCAGCAACTTAGCAAGGGCCTAAGCAGCTTAGTGAGACTCTGTCTCAAAATATAAAATAAAAAGTGCTGGAGATGTGGCCCATTGGTTAAGTACCCCTGAGTTCAGGCCCTGTTACCAAAAAAAAAAAAAAAATGGCAAAACAAAAACAAAAAAGGAATATTTCAAATAAATGTTACATTTACATATAAAATGGGACAAGTGGACAAAGTATACAAATCTGCAATTGATAAGAAACATAATGTCAAATGACTCTACACATATGGAAAGACATTAATTGCCATGAAAATGAAAATGAAAAATGTCAATAACCTTTTATATTTCATATTTATAAAAATCAAAATGTGATAATTACTTGCATTGGTTGAGATTTGAGGTGTTATGTTGTATTCTTAGACACTGCAAGAGGAAATTTAAGTGGATATAGTGGGCTTGAGATATGGTTCATTGTTTGCCCAACATGCTCAAGATCCTTGGTTTTCAATCTGCACTGCTAGGGAAACAAAAATGTCCCTGGATTCAACCTCCAGCACTGCCAAAAATAAAAGAAGAAAAGAAATATGGGCACAACACTTTTAGAATTAATTAGGCAATAATTATAAAAATACAAATGTATATACTCCCTAACCGAGAAGTGCTATTTCATGGAATTCATTCCGTAGATATACAGAACACCAGAAGCAACATAAATGTCCACCAATTAAGAACTGATTAATCACTTGTGGCTCACCAACATATGAATTATAAGATAATTGCAAAGAATGAGTATTCTCATTTAGAAGATTTGCCACTGTATTTTATGTAAAATAACTCAAGACATAAAACTTGTATTCACAGTATTGTATAACTGAGAAAAGTCGTATGACGGTGTTTGACATGTTTGAGGAACAGCAAGGGGTATATGATATAGGTGGAGTATGTTGGAAATGTAATGAAGGGTCAAATCAGGCAGAGGTAGATCATATCTCTTAAAGGATTCAGAAAAATATGGTTATTAGGGGTGAGAGAAAGAGGAAAGTCCTCAGTGTATGCTTGTATCTGATTAATGCCTGCTCTACCTTTGCATATTAGGTGACAACTCTGAACTTTTTTTTTGTTTGATTCTTCTTTTTGCAGTGCTGGGGAATCAAACCTGGGACTTCATGCATATGAAGCTTCATGCTCTACCACTGAGCTATCTTCCCAGCCCTGAAATTTTAGTTCATATGTTCAAGGCCTTTAAAGTGTTACAAATGTATTTGTATTTAATACAGAGGAAAGAGATTGATTTTTAAGTGTCACTTAACTATGTTCTAAAATAAAACAAGTATCTATAAAATATTGAAATGGTTAATAGGAAGAAGTCATTACAATATGGGCAAAATACATTATTAAAATCATTTACCTTTGATGAGATACTCAGAAATATTGGAGCCATTTATTATTAAATAAAAATCAATGGTAAAATACAATAAATTTGTGGAATCTTTATTTGTAAATATACAATCATTAGTTTATATCTCAAAGTTTAAAAGTTTTCCTGTCTAAAATCTATTATTACCATTAAACTATACCTGTATTTATTGTAATCAACATTTATATATAAAGCTCATTAGAAAAGCATCAACCCAAATGTCTAATCAACTAAAAACGTACAAATCAAACGTGATATAGTGATACACTGAAATGTTATTCAGGAATAAATAGAAATGTAGTACCAATCCATGTTTTACTGTAAAAAAAACCTGAAATCACTGTTTAAAAGCCAGACATAAAGGAACATATATTGCATGATTCCACTAATATAAAAATTTCCATAATATCCAAGTATGTGGAGACTGAAAGTAGAGTAGTGGTTGCTTGGGATTGGGTTTGTGTGAGAACTGGGGTTGATGGCTAAGTGCTGTAAGGTTTCTTTGGGAGACTAATGGAAATACTCAAAAGTTATGCTGATAGACAAATAATTCTGTGAATACACTAAAATCCATTGGATTATATGCTTTAAATGGGTGAATTATATAGAATATGATTTATATTTCAATAAACCTATTAATATATCTATAAAATCTTTAGCTTCTATAAAAGATCAAAACTCAAAATATATACTAAAATATATTTGGAGAGCATAGGCTGTCTTGAATTTCTTAAAAAGTTATAAAAAAACTCACATACAGTAGGTCCTCAGTAAATATTTAATTATAAAAATATAATAAAACCCAGTCAATAAATAGGCTAAGGAAGTGAACAAACACTTCACAGAAGATATATAATCAATCAACGAATACATGAAAAATGTTCAACATCTCTAGCAATTAGAGAAATTCAAATAACTGTAATATTTCATCTCACAGTGATCAGAATGGCAATTATCAACACTACAAGCAACAATAAATGTTGAAGTGGATGTAGGTAAAGAGGTACATGCATACATTGCTGATGGGAATGCAAATTGATGAAATAATTATGGGAAGCAGTATGGAGATTCTTTAGAAAACTTGGAATGGAACTACCATTTGACCCAGTTATACCATTCCTCAGTTTATACCCAGGACTTAAAATCAACATTCTACAGGGATGCAGCCACGTCAATGTTTAAAGCAGCTTAATTCACAATAGCTGTACTGTGGAACCAACCTAGATGCCCTTCAACAGGTGAATAAAGTGAATGTTATATATATGTATATATATGTGTATGTTTATATATATATATAACATTTTATATGTGTATATATATATGTGTGTACATATATATGTGTACATATATACAAATATACACATAAAGATGTGATGAAATATTCATCTTTAAAGAATGATATTCTGGCATTTGCTGGTAAATGGATGAAATTAGGAAAGTTAGTGAATATCATGCTAAGTGAAATAAACCAAACCCAAAAAACAAAGACTGAATGTTTTCTCTGATAAGCAGGTGCTAATTCACAATAAAGGGTGTGAGGAATAGGGAAGAATAGAGTTACTTTATATTAGGTAGAGGTGAGTGAAGGGAGGAGAAGGGGTATGGAGGAAGGAATGGTAGTAGAGTGAAACAGATTATTACCACATGTACACTTATGACTGCATGAGTGATGTGCTCCTTTAATAAATATAATCAGAAAAATGAGAGATTACACTCCAATTATGTAAGATCTATCAAAATGTAATAATGCATTCTTCTGTCATGTATAACTATTTAGAAAAGATTAAAAATATTTAAACAAATTCTGAAAATTTATTAGATACTGGGTATTACTAAAAGCAACTGTTACATACTTGATTCATTCTTCAAAATTATATATTATTTATGCAATATATATTATCCTCATTAGCCTAAAATAAATCAAACATCCTTTGGAATACATATCAAATTTGCTGAACATCAGACTTCTGCCTTCTCAAATGATTTTTGCTAAACTTATTTCAATTCCCTGAACCCTACCCAAATTCTAAAAAGAAAAGGTAAATGAAATAGGTCAGAAGCAAACTGGCTGGGAATAAGCATTTTACTATGGTTAGTATAAAAATGTGTGACTCACAAGGAGCGAACCAACTTGCTATGGTTTGAATATGCTTTGTCCCCTCTAAGACTGATGGTTTCTAATGTAACATTATTTAATGATGTTGTGGCCTTTAGGAGGTGATTTAGTCATGGGGACCACTTCCCTTATGAATGGATTAATGTCTTTTTCAAAGGAGTGTGTTAATTCCCAGGGGACTCATCTGAGTTACCTCTCACTCAGGAATGGATTAGTTACCCCAAGAGTGGGTTGTTATAAAGCAAACCTACCCTTGTTCTATTCTCCTTTTAACAGCCTCATCAGCTTTTCCATGTTGCTATGCTACAACACAAAGGCCCTGACAGACATGGATGCATGGTCTTAGAATCCCAGCCTCAGGAACTGTGAACCAAAATAATCTACTCTTCTTTATAAATCACTCAGTCTCTGATAGTATGTATCAGCAATATAAAACAGACCAAGAAACAATGCCATCATTTTACCTTTCTACATACAGGATCTTGTATTAGTATAGGAACTCTGGGGACTTTTTCATTCTATAAAGTGTACTATGTCACCAGAAGCCAGCACTCAGCTACTGAATTAAGCTCTATAGAAAGATAATCTTACAAACTGAGAATGTGGAGAACAATCATTTTTACATAATAGAAATGCTGTGACTGTATATTACTAATTTTCTTGTAAGCTTTGTTAAAAATCTATATTACACCTTTTCTATACTATGTAGGTCTCAAAATAAAGTTTTAAAAAGGGGCTGAGATATGGTTCAGTTGTGGAATGTCTGTCTAGTAGTACTAGGTTCAATCCCCTGTACTGCTGTTATGATTTAGATATAAATATCCCCTAAAGACTACTGTGTTAAAGGTTTGGTCCCCAATGCATAGATGGAAATTTGAGGAACTGAATGGCTCATGAGGACTCTTACCTCATCAGTGGATTAATTAATTGAGGAATTCATAGCCGTGTGGAGTGGAAACTGTAGGAGGTGAAATCTGACTGAGGGAGTGGGTCCATTGGGAGTGGCCCTTGGGGATTTGTCTTGTTCTTGTCTTCTTCCTCTCTGCTTCATAGCTGCCATAAGGTGAACAGCTTTCCTCTGCCATGCACATTTGATATGATTTTCTGCCTTGACTCAGGCCCAAAGCAATGGAACAATCTGACTATGAACTAAAATGTCTGAAATTATGAGCCAAAATAAATTTTTTCCTCTAAGTTTTTTTCCCAGGAATTTAGTCACAATGATATAAAAGCTAGTAGAACTGAAGGCAATGAATAAGTAATAATAAAAAGAAATATAAATGGCTGATAGAAATGAGTGGATGTTCAATTTTCTTAGCAAATATACATTAATCAAAAGGAGGCAACATTTTTGGTTATCATAACTAGTAACATTAAAAATACATAAATGCATACACACACATACTCAGTCTTAGAAACTACAGCAAACATTTTTCAAAAGATTATATTCTTTTTAACAAAACATTTCCATTTCCTGAAATTTATCCTAAGGAAATGTAGGAACTGGCAGATGTATATCTAAATAGAGGTTCATAACAGCATTATTTATATAGTAACAAATCAGAAATAATCTAAATACCTAACTGTAGAATACTGTAAATAATGCTGTAAATAAACAGCAATATATGAAAATATACAGCAATTGAAATAATGTTTCAGAAAATACCTAATCATAAGAAAATATGTTCATCTATTTAAGAAAAAAAAGGATATGGAAAATATGATTCCCAGTAAGAAATGCAAATAAATACGCATGCATTCATAGTGTGTTGGAAAAAAGTCTGTTTTAGAAGTAGTTTCTAAAGAATGATCTGGTCCTTTGATCATCTCTGGGTCAACTATTCAAAACATGTATTGTTATGCTTTGTTATAAATATTCTCAAAGGCTATCTTAGATGCATCTATCTCCATCATTCTAAGCTCTCCTCTTTTGCACAGAAGAGTAGAAATATTGCAGATACTCTAGAACATACAATAATAAAATTCTTACATGTATTCTCTAAGCAGGAATCTGATTTAGATTTTGCTGAAGAAAGACACTTAGGACATTTGAAAGACAGTTAAGGGAAAAATCATTATTCTATTCCACTAAAAATGATATGAGCACAGATAGCAGCTGGGAGGGTTGAAGCACATACCAAAGTCACCTATTCATGGACAGTAGTTAACACGTTGGCCAGATGGTGAGGTGTTTGGAGGAAGTTTGTTCAAGGACTTTTGGAATGGGAACAGATATTCAGTCTCTTGTGAATGCTCCCCAGGTCATTCGCTGCTCTGGTTTCTAATAATCAAGCAGATAAGATGAATTATTTTGTATACATCAGTCAGCCTCCTCCCCAGTAACCCCTACCCACAACTAAACCAGAAAAGAAAAATGAAGTGTCTGTGTTAAAATCAGATAAAACAGACTTGGGACAAAATGTGTTACTCAGATAAAGAGATTCAATACATAACAATAAAAACTAATTCATTAGGAAGAGATGACCATTTCACATTTGTATGTATATAACATAGGCCAAAGTGTATAAATAAAGTCTGACAAACAGAAGGGGAGATTGAAAACATATTGCCATTTTAAACATATCTGAGAACTTTAAAGTATCTATTGGATATCAGTATTTGGTAGATCAAAAATTCCAAAAAGAAAAAAAAATGAAGAAAGTCCAACATCATCTAGAATTTGGAAAGTAACATACAGTATATTGAGTAAGTCTGAGTTAATGAGACATACATAGTATAATGTATCAAAATAAGACCTGAAATTACTAGTTTGCACATCAGACTGATCTTTGACATGAAAATATCCTCTAGTAATTAATACAAAAATAAACCAAAAATCAACCCTAGGGAGGGAGACAAACCAAATTTCAGAGGTTTATCCTATTATTAGTTTCAAATATCAAGTTTTCACCAAGTCACAAAGCATACAAGGAAATAAGAAAGTGTAGTCCCTTCAAAAGAAATTAAAAAAAGAACGCATCCCAAATAATGACAAGATAACAGATCTACAAGATAATTACTTTGAAATATTTTCCCATTGTACTCAAACAACAGAAGATATGCCGAAAACCAAGAAAATGATGTATGAATAAAAAGGAAATTTCAATAAAGAGTAGAAGAAACCAAGAATTCTAGAACTGAAAAATACAGTAACTAAAATGAAAAAAAAAAAGTAGTCATGAGAGAAATTTGAAGGAATCTTTGAGCAGGGAAAATAAAGAATCAGCAACATTGAAGATAGGACAATTAGAATTCATGAGTCTGAGGACCAGGAATCAAAAAAAGATTGAAGAAAAGTGAACAGATCCTAAAGGAGTTATAGAATACTGGCAGGTGAACCAGCAAGTACACAAAAGAGTTCCATATGGAAAAGAGAAATAAAGGAGTAGAGAGTTGATGTGAAGAATGATGACTGAAAATTTTCCATGTTTTGTGAAAGATACAAATATAAATATCTAGGAAGATGAACAAAATAGGATAAACTCTATGAGACACATAATTAAACAGATGCCAAAGGAAAATAATTTTTTAAAGCAACAAGGCAGAAATGACTCACTTGTTTTCCACATGGCTTAAGAGACTAGTGTATTTAAAAGCAATTATTAGTCTCAAAGCTAGTATTATTAACTTTGGTTTGTAACTCCACATTTTGTTCTCTACATATTTTAAGAGAAATGAATTTTCTTTTTTTCAGACTTTGATGTTTTATTAGAACAAATTTCAAAGTGACTTTCAGTTAATTAATTTAATGTGTGTGGGACATGTAACCCACTTGATCCCAAAGTAAGAAAACCATTAAACTTATTCAATGATTTTCAACATTTAGTTTATGTACCAAAAGAAAAAAAAAAAACCTTTTCTTTCACATTCATAAAAATCCCAATTTTGGAAATGGTAAGTAACTCTCCCTTACCTATCCCTTAATTAATACACAAAGAGCTTCAAAACAATTTACATTCCTTTAATCTTGATGTGCAATCAATGAGACTGAAAACTAAACATTCCAAGTCCTATACCAAATAGTTAAATACTCGAAGACCTTCAGGATCCTTTGAGTGATTTACATCAATAAGAGAACCTATTTTTGATGTGGTAAAAGAAATGTGTTCATCTCTAATTACAATTTCAAGCTCCTGTTATGCAACCCTGTCTGGGGAGGCAACAGGGCATCATCATATTTCATAATGTCACTGTCATCTATAATTCTCTTCAGTTCTTTTATTACACTCTTATGTCCACATGCCTATTCCTGATCATGGCATCATTTTTGCAATTGCTGTTATTGGCTTATCTAAGTTTTCCATCCAGCCTGAGCTCAAACTCTAGAAACTTGTGTCCAAACTTGCCCTTGTGCCCTACATAGTAGCAAGAATAGAAATCACTAGCCATAGCCATTTTTTGACTCCTGACATTTTGCTGAATGCTTCTGTATTTTCAAAATGATTTTTAGTTTATGATTTGAACATATAGTGTAATTATTTGTAATAACACAGATATACAATTCTGTGCCAATAATAATCAAAACAGGTGTGTGAAAAATGTAAAGGATCAGAGTATTTTATATTATTGAAGTTAAACTGCCATAAATTTAAATTAGTTTTACAAATTTAGAAAGGTAAAAGTAATTCCATGATCACTACAAAGAATGATAGTTATAAATTATGCCAAAAATTAAATAAAATAATCTAAATATTATGCTACAGAAATCCACTAAGCACAAAGTAAATAATACAGGAAATGAGGGCCCTCTAAAAGCCATAAGGATATAGAAAACAAATGACAAAATGAAGAAGTAAGTCTTCCTTGTCAGAAATCACTCAAATGAAAATGGATTAAACTCCCCAAATGACAGAGATTGTCAGAATGGGAATAAATTAAACAAATAGGGGGAAAATGATTGAATTATATGCTGTCCACAGGAGAATCACTTTAGATCCAAAGACACAAAGTGAAGGCAAAAGAGTGGAAAAAGATATCCCATGCACCTCATGGTGCCCAACAGAGAGCAGGAGTGGCTATACTATTGAAAAAATTATTTTTTCCAGTGGTGGGGGGTCAAACCTAGGGTCCCACATATGCTAGGCAATGTTTTACCCTGTAGGCAAAACAGACTTGAAGTCAAGTGTTTCAAGAGACAAAAGAAGGACCTATTTTAATAACTTTTTATTTTAATAAAATGTAGTCTTTAGAATGTAGCAAGAATATATAACAATTATAAACCTGGGTACCTTAAAGCAGGCAATCAAAATATACACATCAAAAATTGACAGAATAGAAAAGAGAAATAGTTCTACAAAATTAAAAGTAGTTGAAAGCATCAATACCCTAAGCTCAATAATGGCTAGAACAACAAGATAGGAAGATAGGAGGTAGCAAGAAAACAGAGAACTTAAACAACACAATGTACCACTAGATCTAACAAAATATACAGACACTCTATCCAACAATATGTTAAACATTCTTCACAAAAACTCATGAGACATTCTCCAGGATGGGCCATATATTATGTCACAAATTAAATCTTAGTGCATTTTAAAAGACAGAATATTACCAACTGTCTTCTTCACCCAAAGCATGGCAGTTCAAACTGAGAACAAAAGCTAGGGATGTAGCACAGAGGTAGAGTCCTGGCTTAGCATGTGCAGACCCTGGGTTTGATTCCCAGCACACACACACACACACACACACAATATATATATATATATATATATATATATATATATATATATATATGAAGAAAGAGGAGATGAAGAAGAGGAAGAAGGAAAAATTAAGAAATTAGAAACTGAAGAAAACTATAAAATCCACAAATTTATGTCAATTAACAACACTCACAAACCAAACAACAAAACAACATGAAAAACCAACGTGAACTTTGAAAATCTTATACAAGTAAATCCACTATGAGTGTTAGCATTCACTTATCAAAGAGAACATTTACCTTTGATTTTTTCTGATGCTAATACACAATAAAGGCCAGGGAGGAGAATAGAGGTTCAGTGGATTAGACAAAGAGGAATAAAGGGAAAGGAAAGTGGGAATAGGAAAGATGGTAGAATAAATCTAACATGACTTCCCTATGTTCACATATGAATACACCACCAGGGAAACACCACATTACGTATAACCACAAGAATGGGGTCCTTATTAGAATAAGTGATACTCCATGTATGTATACTATGTCAGAATACTCTTGGTCATGTATACCTAAAAAGAACAAATAAAAATAAAACAAAAAGCACAATGAGATGCCATGTAGTACTCATTCATATATCTTTTTTAAAAAGTGTTGGCAAGAATGTTGGAAATTGGAATTTAAGAGCATGTTTAGTAAGAACGTAAAATGGTACATCTGCTGTGAAAAACAATGTAACAGTTCTTTAAAAATTAGATTGATTTACCATGGACCAGCAATTGTGCTTCTGGGAATATACCTAAAAGCAGTCTCAGAGATATTTGTGCACACATTTCACAAAAGCATTCTTCACAATAGCTAAAATGTGAAAGGAACCCAGGTATCCATCAACAGGTGAATGGAGAGGCAAAGTGTGATGCATATATACAATGGAATTGTATTTTGAAGGGAAGTAAGTTCTGACATATGCTCCAACATGGATGACTCTTGAGGGCAATATTTCAAGTGAATAAGTAAATCTCAAGAATAAAATAGTGTGTCATTCCACTTTTGTGAACTTCCTAGAGGAGTCAATCATAGAGAAATGAAGTAGAATGTTGGTGAATACGGACTGGGTGAAGAAAGTTTGGGAAGTTATTGTTTAGTGTGTACAGAGTTTTAGTTTTGCAAGATGAAAAATTTAAGAGGAGGATGGTGTTGATGGATACATAAAATGTGAATGTACTTAATATCAGTATACTGTACACTTAAAAGCATTTAAAACAATAAAATTCATTTTATGTGCTTTTGACCACAATAAAATTATTAACAAACCTGAAGTGCAAAACAATAAAATACAGCTTGGAATATGGGAGGACTTCTTTTTTTCCCCTTTTTAAAACTTTTATTTTTACAGACTGCATTTTGATTTATTTTACACAAATGGGGTACAACATTTCATTTCTATGGTTGTACACAATGTAGATTCACACCACTCATGTAATCATACATGTGCATAGGGTAAAAATGACTATCTCAGTCACTATCTTTCCATTCTCCACCCTGTCTCAGCCCATTTCCCTTTACACAATTCAGAGTTCCTCCATTCTTCTCTTACCCCCCCAAGACCCCCCTCTTTATGTATCACATTCACTTATCAGAGAAAACATTCAGCCTTTGGTTTTTTGGGATTGACTATTTCACATAGTATGATATTCTCCAAATCCATCCATTTACATCAAATGCCAAATTTTATTCTACTTTATGGCTGAGTAATATTCCATTGTGTATATATACACCATGGTTTCTTTATCCCTTCATCACATGAAAGGCATCTAGGTTACTTCCACAATCTAGCTATTTTGAATTCAGCAGCTGTGAACATTGATGGCTGCTTTACTGTAGTACGCTGACTTTAAGTCCTTTGGGTATAAACCAAGGAATGGGATAGCTGGGTCAAATGGTGGGTACATTGAAAGTTTTCTGAGGAATATCCATACTGCTTTCCAGAGTGGCTGCACCAATTGCAACTCCACCAGCAAAGTATGAGTGTGCCTTTTTAGGGGAAGATTTCTTAAAATACAAAAAGAATTCATAAGGAAAATATTGATTACATTTAAACATTAGGTATTTGTTTATTAAAATATATCACACAGAGAAAAGTCATGTCACAAAATGGCAAAGAGGTCTGCACTACATTTAACAAAGCACTTATATCCAAAAATTTTAATAACTAACCCAAAACAAGAAAAGAAGGATAATCTAATTTTAAAGGTAAAGGATTACAGTATAGAGTAGGAAATATGAATGACCTATAAATAAATGAACATATCTCACACCTCAGTGGCAATAAGTAAAAGGCAAATTGAAACTACAATGAGGTCTCATGACACAAACTACAACACCAAGTGTGGGTGAGGATGTGGAGTGAACAAGATAAGTTTGGAGAATATGTTTCCTCCAGAGTCTACCGACATTAAGTTCCTGAAAGTATAAAACTAACATGTTACTTAAGGATGCATATTTATTTATAGTAAAATGATAAAAATGATAAGGGGTTGTGTCAGGGACCAAGAAGAAGTTCTCATTCTGAGAACGTTCTGACCTTACGATAAGCAGCAGCCCAGGGAACATTTGCAGTTGCCTCCCCTGCACAAACACCCTGCAGCTGACTCAGGCACCCTGCAGCTGACTCAGGCACCCTGAAGCTGACTCAGGCACCCTGCAGCTGATGGCTGATGGATTCCCAGAGCACGCCCCTCCAACTCCGGCTGATAGTTCTGCCTATGGCTGGCTCCTGCTTCTCTTCTGCGATTTCACCTTCCTGCTGGCACGAACTTGCACCTTATCAGGAGCCCCAAAGAAAAACACAGCCAACCAGCCTGTGTCTCATCATACCCCTCATTCCCGCAGCATAAATACCCGTGAGAACAATAAAAATTTGCAGCTTAGTCAGAATTCCTGTCTTGCTGCCACTCCCCGTGTCTCTTGTCTCTTCATTCCTTCTCTCTTAGGTTTGCCATCCTGCATTGATGTCCTGCAGGTCGGGGACAGTTGGCGCCCAACGTGGTTGATTGGAGCCTTTGCCTGAGAAGCGAATGCCACCCTCTGGGGAAGCCTTGGCCAAGTGGGATTCGGGATCACCACAGTAAATGCAACCGGGAGTCAGATCCAGGAGGAGTGTGAGGCCAGAGCAAGGTGAGTGACACACCATGGGACAAGCAGTTTCGTCACATGATTTGTTTCTGATGAGTCTCAGGGAGGCCCTCAAGACTCGGGGAGTGTGTGTTAAGAAAAGGACTTAAATTATTCTTTTCATACATAGAGGATTTGTGTCCTTGGTTTCCCCTCGAGGGGTCAATTGATGGTAAAAAGTGGCTCAGAGTAGGAGACTGCCTCCAAGATTATTATGAGACTTTTGGTCCTCAAAAGGTGCCCATCACTGCCTTTTCTCATTGAAATTTAATTAATGAGATTCTTAAAAGTTCACCCTTTGATAGTGGTACTTTAAACTTGTAAAATTGGGGAGCAGGCAATGTAATCCACCTCTTGCCCCCGCTTGGCATGCCCTTCAATGAGTATTCAAATGCCCCCTACTCAGCCTTCTCAGCACCGTGGGACTCTCCCAGACCCTGGGACCCTTCCAGACCCCACCTTACCAAAGGAGTCCCCTAAAAATCCCCCTAAGATTTATCCGGTTTTAAATCCCTATGATGAGGTGACCCCAGAGGTGGAGGCTACCCTGGAGGAGGCAGGACTCAATACCATTCTCCAGACCTGCTACCTCTTAAAAATCCACTTCCTTCTTATACACCCCCTGCCTTTCATGCTCCGGCCCTTCAGGGACCTACTGCCCCCCCCAAACATTTTTCCCCTATTCCCTTGCCTATTCTAAACCTTATGTGAGTCTCTCCAACATAGGCGGGAACAAATCCAACTTTTAAAGAACTAAAGCCCTTGATGCTGAAATTCGCTCACTAGCCTTGGGCATGGAGTTCACACAAACTGGCCGAAAACCCTTAATACTCGTAAGGCGAAGCCGCGTTGTCAGCCTGTTCTTGCCTTTCCAGTTACTCACAGTCAAGCAGATCAGCTCGCACAGACTGAGGCAGAGGGTCTAGAAGGAGGTCAGGAAAAGGAATCAGGGGAGGAACAAGAGGTAGAACCAGAGGGAGAACAAGAGGAGGACCAGGAATCAGGGGATGAGGAGGAGCCCAACTCCGGACAGAGTGGAGCCCTTGGTTCTGATAAAGGTTGAGCCTCCGCTTTCTTGAAAGACTTAAAAAGGCTTGTGCTCAGTATGGCCCCACTGCACCTTATACACTGGCCTTTCTAGAGAACCATAGTACACAATGGTTCACCCCTAATGATTCAAATTTTTGACTCGAGCCACCCTCAGTGCGGGTGACTTTCTGTTGTGGAACGCAGACTTTAGGGAATACTGTCGGGAAACTGCCCCCAAAAATTCAACCAAGTCTTCCTCTAAATCCTGGACCTATGTTAAACTAGTAGGTAAAGCGCCATTTGATACTAACCCTAAACAGGTGCACTTCCCTACTGGGCTCCTAGCACAGGTTCAAACTGCTGGTTTGAATGCTTGGAGATGGCTCCCTCAAAAGGGCTCAGCCACACCTCCCTAGCAAAAATTCATCAGGGTCCTGACGACACTTACAGTGACTTTGTTGCCCAGCGTAATCGAGCTGCAGAGCGCTTACTTGGACCAAGTGAAAGCGAGAGCTCCTTTGTAAAATATCTTGCCTTTGAAAATGCCAACCCAATATGTCAAGATGTTCTTCGGCCCCATAAAGATAAAGGGGACCTTTCTGATTCATTAGGCTGTGTGCCGGGTAGGAACGGCCCATGCCATGGGTCTCGCCATTGGCATCACCTTCACCAAGGCCCTTCACAACCTTGGCCCACGTACTTGCTTTACTTGCAAACAACCTGGCCATTTTGCGCGAGAGTGCCCAACAGGGAGACTGGGTCAAGGACCCATATCTCCTCAAACAGGGGCCTAAACCACCTCCGGCTCACCCTTTGCCCTAAATGTGGTAAAGGTTGCCACTGGGCCAAGGAGTGTAGATCCAAGACCAATGCCCTTGGACAGCCTATTCCCTCTAACTTCTCAGGAAACTCCTCTTGGGGCCAGCCCCTGGCCCCGACTGCCCCCAGAACAAACCCAGGGCAATAAGGTTTGTTCCCTCTCAGACTCCCAACCCAATCCAGGCCCCCTGTCCTTCTCCACAATCACCTCCCTCCAATTTGTTACCCCAGGCAGTGCAGGATTGGACCTCTGTGCCTCCACCGATACAATATTAGACTCTATGCAAGGACCCCAAATAATATCTACTGGGGTTGTAGTCCCCCCTCCACTTCATATGTGTGCTCTTATTCTTGGGAGAGCTTCTACCACCTTACAAGGTGTTCAGGTCTTCCCTGGCATCATTGATAATGATTACACTAGAGAAATTAAAATACTGACCACAGCTGTTAACGGAATAGCGGCCATCTCTGCAGGAATAAGAATTACACAATTAATACTCCTTCCCCTCAATTCAGGAAACACTCCCGCTGCCCAAAATTCACCATGAAACACGGCCCCTTTAAGTTCCTCTGATGTGTATTTTATCCAACCTATCTCCCACAAAAGACCACTCTTACCTTATTTATTGAAGGAAAGAAATTCCAAGGGATTCTAGATACTGGTGCGGATGCCACAGTTATTTCTCAAAATATTGGCTATCAGAATGGCCCCTCACCTCATCACTAACTGACCTTAAAGGAATAAGGCAATCAAAAAAACCCCTTATTAGCTCCAGGGCACTCAATTGGACTGACACAAAAGATAACACAGGAAATAAAGGAACTGTTCCCCCTTCGGTGTTCCTGATCTTCCTGTCACCTTGGGGATGAGACAGTCTAAGCCAAATGAAAGTTATTCTTGCTAGTCCCAACTCTTTAGTCACTCATCAAATGCTTTGTATGGGCTTTATCCCTGGTACAGGCCTTGCGAGGCTAGGACAAGGACAGGTTGAGCCTGTACAGTCCATAGAAAAAAAGACAAATTTGGACTTGGGTATTTGGATTTTTAGTGTCGGTCCCTGACCCTCCTGTACCCCATGCAGACAAAATTATTTGGGAAACTCAAACTCCTGTGTGGGTGGATCAGTGGCCCCTTACCCAGAAAATTAGAGGCTGCCTCCATGTTAGTACAGGAACAGTTGACAGTCGGTCATGTGGAACCCTCAACCTCACACTGGAACACTCCTATTTTTGTTATTAAGAAGAAATCAGGCAAATGGCACCTTTTACAGGATTTGCGTGCTATCAATAAGGTTATGGCCCAATGGGGGCACTACCACCAGGCATCCCTACACCGGTAGCTATTCCTAGGGACTATTATAAAATGGTCATCGACTTAAAAGATTGCTTTTTACTATTCCTTTACATCCTGAGGACAGACCCTATTTTGCTTTCAGCCTCCCCTGCATCAATTTTCAGGGCCCTATGCAAAGATTTCAATGGAAGGTCCTTCCCCAGGGTATGGCTAACAGCCCTAGTCTTTGCCAAAAATATGTTGCTCAAGCAGTAGACCCTGTGAGAGAGTGGTGGCCACAAGTTTAATATTACATTATATGGATGATTTGTTAATCGCTGCACCTAATACCTATGATCTTAACAATTGTTATTTGGATCTCTATAAGGCCCTCACTGCCTTGGGACTTCAGATAGCCCCTGATAAGGTTCAGACACAGGACCCCTACACCTACTTGGGCCTCAAACTTCAAACTAATCAAATTCAAATCCTAATATACAATTGCGTGTGGACCATCTCCACACTCTTAACAATTTCCAAAAATTACTAGGGGATATCCAATGGCTAAGACCATATTTAAACTACCTACCTATGTGCTTTTGCCTCTTAATGATATTTTAGGGGAGATTCTGACCCCCATCTCTTCGAGAGCTTACTCCCAAGCAAACATTAATTCAAGTCACAGAAGCCATTGCTCGACAATTTGTTACACAAATATCTTATAACCTTCCTTTTGGTTTTGGTTATATTACACACCCCTCATACACCCACAGGACTATTCTGGCAGTGGGATCCACATTTTAAAAATAAAGTTTTCCCCTTGCTTTGGGTTCATTTGCCTGCCACATCCTCTAAAGATATTGCTGTCTATCCTGCTCAGGTAGCTTCTGTCATTATTAAAGGTTGCCTGCTTTCTCGACAACATTTTTGCAAAGACCCTGATAGCATTTTGATTCCATACACTAAGGATCAGACCCAATTTTTACTACAGACAAGGGATGAATGGGGTATTGCCCTATCAGGCTTTTTGGGAACAATTGATAACCACCTTCCAATGACCCCCTTTTGCATTGTGCTCAATTACATCCATTTATTTTTCTTCAGGTTACTCGGAAGGCTCCTATTCCACAAGCCCTTACTGTTTTACTGATGGCTCCAGCAATGGCCATGCAGCCTTTGTTGTTGATAATCAGCCCACCACCTTTGACATTGCTTATCCATCAGCACAGCTTGTAGAATTGTTTGCTATAACACAAATCTTTATGACATTTTTTGATAAACCTGTTAATATTTATACAGACAGTGCTTAATTTGCCCATTCTGTGCCCCTATTGGAGATTTCACCTGCCATTAAGGCTTCCTCCAATGCAGCCTTTTTGTTTAACCAGCTTCAACAACTAATTCAGACTAGAAAACATCCATTTTTCTTAGGACACATTAGAGCACATTCTGATCCCGGTCCCCTATCATGGGTAATGCTCAGGCTGATGCAGCCACTAGGTCCCTTTTCCCAGTTCTTATTGGATCCATCCAAGAGGCCACAGATTTACATAACCTTCACCACTTAAATTCTCAGAGCCTTCCGTTACTTTGTATAATTACCAGGCAACAACCAAGGGAAATTGTAAAAGCGTGTCCTGCTTGCATTGTCTCCCTTCCTATACAACATCTGGGTGTTAACCCTCGAGGATTACTGCCCAATCAGATTTGGCAGATGGATGTTACTCACTTTCCTGAATTTGGAAAAGCAAAGTACATACATGTTTCCATAGATACATTTAGTGGCTTTATTTTGCATCACCACATTCCAGAGAAGCTACCAAGGATGTCCTTTCTCATTTTGTCTCAGCCTTTTCTATAATGGGAAAGCCAGCACATATTAAGACAGATAATGGCCCTGCATATACCAGTACCAAGTTCAAACAGTTTTGTGCCACTCTTCAAATCTCTCGTACTACTGGAATTCCATATAACCCTCAAGGTAAAGGCATTGTGGAACGTGCACAACTCACCTTAAAAACCTGGCTTACCTGCCTTAAGGCCTCTTCCCTTGCATTTACCACTCCCAGGGATCCTTAATCATGCATTATTTGCTTTTAATTTTCTTACCCTAGACAATGAAGGACATTCGGCCGTGGACAGACATTGGCATCCCTCTTCTAATTCTGCTCACCCATCTGTTATGTGGCACAATCCTTTAACAAATAAATGGAAAGGCACAGATCCCTCCTCATTTGGGGACAAGGCTCAGCTTGCATTTTAGATCAAGAACAAGCACCCAAGATGGTTACCAGAACTCCTGGTCAAACAGGTCAATGATTTACCACAACCCAGGGACAGAAACCTTCCCCTGAGGATGAATCTTCCTCTCTTACAGATGCAGCTGACAATCTATGCGAAAAATCCCCTGAGTGGCAAACCCTGTGACTGCACACCACTGCACACCATCTCTGGATAATGGCTGCCTGTTCACTGCTCTCCAACAGCCACGCAGGATTTGAGGACCCTGCTAAGGTCCCCTCCTTTGCTTGCTTCTTATTGTATCTATAGGTCCTTTGATATTCAACAAGATTATGGCTTTTCTTAGAGCTCATATTGAGGCTATACTGGTGAAACCTATTCAGGTCCATTACCATCGACTGGAGATGATGGATCGCGATGGTGATCTTAAAAGACCATCACCCCTGTGAGCTGAACTGGACAGTCAATGACAGGTAAGATTTGTGAGAGCTCATACCAACCTGACAGGAAATGAGGGCTAGAGCCTCATTATCCAATGACAGGTAAGGATGTCGCTCTGTCACGGACAACCTAAGGCAGGCGCAGTTCCGAGGGATTGTCACTCCAGTTCTGTACCTGTTTGGGCAGGCCACGACCCGCCTCGCCACATAGCCTCTATCACCTCCTTAAAATATGGCTATCAGGATATGGTCAATAATTTTATATAAGAAAGGGGGAAATGTCAGGGACCAAGAAGAAGTTCTCATTCTGAGAACGTTCTGGCCTTTACGATAAGCAGCAGCCCAGGGAGCATTTTGCAGTTGCCTCCCCTGCACAAACACCCTGCAGCTGAGTCAGGCACCCTGCAGCTGAAGGCTGACAGATTCCCAGAGCGCCCCTCCCACTCCTGGCTGATAGTTCTGCCTATGGCCTGACCCTGCTTCTCTTCTGGGATTTCACCTTCCCGCTGGCGTGAACTTGCACCTTATCAGGAGCCCAAAAGAAAAACACAGCCAACCAGCCTGCGTCTCATCATACCCCTCATTCCTGCAGCATAAATACCTGTGAGAACAATAAAAATTTACAGCTTGATCAGAATTCCTGTCTTGCTGTCACTCCCGGTGTCTTTTGTCTCTTCATTCCTTCTCTCTTAGGTTTGCCATCCTGTGTTGATGTCCCGCAGGTCAGGACAGGGGTGAGAATACCAAATTTTTTAATGTGCCTTCATTTGGAAGGGTGAGGCAAGGTTGCCATGGAAGGTCACAGAAAGAGTGAGGGAAGTATTGATAAGGCTCTATTTGTTCAACTGCAGAGTTGGGGACATTATTACTTTTTTTAAACTGAAAATGACTATTTTATATGTTCTTTTGTATATAGATATGATTCATAAGAATTTTTATGTAAAAGAATAAAATCCTCCAAAACTAAAATTTTTTATCTTTTTCCCAATGATCACAGGTACTAGCTTATTCTAGTTTTCTTCTAAACTTTTATTAAGGTTGTAGAATTTGAGAATGTAGTATAGGTATAATCCAGGAGTCACCAAGGCAAAGTATAAGCAAGTGTGGATTACACACAAAAACCCATACACTGACACACACAATGCACATAATAAATACATTAAAAAAGAATATTCAGGGAAGGAAAATTATTGAGAAAAAATGTGGAAGAGGGAGATCCACAGTCAATGTCACACATAAAATATTTGTCACACAGTAAGTGTAGGAGCTGATAGAAATTCCATTTTGTTTTAGGGCAATAAGGTATTAAGAAATTTAGATAAGGAAAAAGAACATTAAATAGCCTAATTTTAATAAAAACAGAACATAGCCAATTAGAAAAGGAAGAAGATTAATAATTAAATTTAGGGGCCAGGGGTATAGCTCAGATGGTAGAGTGCTTGCCTCTCAAAAGGCCCTGGGTTCAATCCCCAACACTTCAAATAAATAAATAAAAAAAAAAAAAACAGAGCAAATATATTATTCTCCAGATTGTTTTTAACCTCTCTTTAGGAAACCCCCAGAAACCTAAAAATTAATTTCCTCAAATGCCTTTTGTTGTGAATCTAAGCTAAGTTTGCCTTTTTTTTTTCTTTAAAGCAGGCAAAGCTGATATTTTTAGTGAAAACATTCTTCTAAAGAAATAATGCACCATTGGTTTCTGTAAATTGTAGAAAACTCAAATTCCCATGTGGTATCACACGTTGTTACCAACTTTAATTAACAGAAAGAAATAAAAAAGTATGTGTTTCTTTTTTATTTCTTATAGTAAGTTCTTGTACAGCCTTGAAAGACTGCCTTCTGGGCTAGTGCTTCTGATACTCATCTGTCCCATTTATTTCCCACTTTAGCACATTCTTTGCCTACTTTTCAGTTCAGAGTGATCAAGTTTATAGAGCAGTAATTTTTTAAAACATCTCAAACCTAAATTGGCTTGTGGTGACACCTTTTGTTATGTTATTGTAATTTTCTGTCCTCATTATGTGGATGCTGGAAGCAGCTGATTCTGAATTTAAATTTGAGATATAAATTGTGGTGCCTCTGGCAAGTTCTTTATGTTCTCTGAATCTCAGGTTCCTAATACATTAAAACAAAGAAAAAGATACCTATGTTAGAAGAGTTGACTATTAAGTGTGTAAAGATATTCAGACTTCTTAAATGTAGATTTAGGTACAGGCGGTGAGATCTTGGTTATATTCCCAGAACTGCTTCCCGGTGTGTCTCTGAGTGTGATACTAATACGACTCCCAAACTATGGTGGACAGCAGAGATGTTTTTCTGCTTTCTAACTTCCATGATCCTGGCAAGAACTAACAGGTCTCTGACCACTCATTAAAAATAATGCCTGTTCTGTGGTCATACAAGGTCTTTGTCCAAATCTTAACTTTCTTGTTCAGATACTTCAGACATCTTGTTTTTCTTTTCTAGGGAAAAGCACTATTTTCCAATACTGGATTGTCTATGTTAACTCCCTGCTTTTTCTTTGAAACTTTTCTGAAAATCATTTTTCTAGAATGATAATGGCAATTGCCATCATCTTTCTTAGTTATTCTGTTTTCATCAGAGATTGATGGCTACTATGAGGGTCTGTTTTCTCTATTAGCCTCAGAGCCCAATCCATTTTTATAAAAATATTCCACAATATCATGTTATAGAAATACATTAGGGTGGTAAATCCCTAGATTCTAACCTCAATCCTCACACTTACTAAATATCTGGCTTTCATCAAGTCATTTATCCTACCTAAAACTTAGATTTTTTTCACACAAAAAAGGAATAATATGTGCTAAGATTATATAATTATTTAAGAGACTAAGGACACATGCAATCATGCAGGTGAATGTGTCTTAACAACTGTAGTTCTATGCTATGTAAAGAGTATTACAAATTCCATAAAGAGGCAGTATGGAATAGTGATAAAGACAAAAGAATCTCAACTCCACTGACAAATGCATTCTTGGCTTTATCGATTACTAACTCTACTTTTGGTGTGTAAAATGAGTGTTAGAGTACTTATTCCATAAAATAGCTCAATGTCAGTTTCTGTTGCTGTCATTAAATACATATTGTTTGTTAGGCATTTTACTAAGTGCTGATAATAAAATGGAATTAGGATAGACCTGGCTAACATCTTTGCTAAAATTTCTAACTAACTCCTACTCCATATTCTAAATTTTCCAAGTCATTTTTGCCATCCATATTCAAAGCAAATAAAATTCTAATTAGTAAATCTTTTGCATAAAACATCAAGAAAAGACTCTACAATTTTACTATTTCTTTTCTGTGAAAACTTCCAGTGAGCACATAGTGGCTGGCATTTTCCTAATCTGTCACTTGAGCTGAAATTGCCCCAATGACTACTGAGTAAACCAAAGTATGCTTCCATCAAACATAAGTGAGCTAACATAGTGTCTCTCAAATAAAATCCACAGACCATCTGCTTCTCAAGCACCTATTATGGTAACTTAAAGACAGATTCCTGGAACCTAGAGTACAGATTTATAGATTCAAAATCTCTGGTTGGAAGATGTGAATCTACATTTCTAATAAGTCCCCAATGTGATTTTTATACAAATCCTATTTAAGAACCACATTCCCAAGAGAAAAGGAAAATCTAGGGAAAAAATCCACTGTGTAAGAACATTTTAACTTAATATTGAAGAATAATGATTCAAAGCTTTACAAACAAGAAAGATGTTAATCCTCAGAAGAGTTTCATGTGCCTGTCTCTTAACAGGGTGGGGTTGATGAAATCAAGACCATAACTAACCTGAACATATGCACCTTAATGGTAAGTGATCAAGAAATTCCTATTCTAGAGACAAAGGAAAGGG